>NC_083789.1:4715012-4844735 GCF_015708825.2 Lethenteron reissneri | reverse complement strand
CACACACACTCCATACACACACACACTCCACACACACTCACTCCATACACACACACTATAGACACACACCATACATAGACACACTCTAGACACACCATACACACACCATACACCCACCATACACCCACAACCCACACACACACCCCGTACACACGCACACACACCACACTCCACACACACACACACCATACACGCACACGTGCACACATACACACACACATTGTCATGAATAATACAGCACCACACACCATACATAAATATACCCATGTACACGCACAATACAAATAAATAAACAGAGATACCGATACACACATCAATATGCATACAATGCACAAAGAAAGACATCACCCCTATAAAGCCTTTAACAGACTGATGGGGCAAGTGCTGTTAGCGAAGGCCGGCACGACACGCGAGGGGGTGGGTGACCAGCACCACGCCCGGCCGCCTTTGTCTCTCTAGCGCTGATGAATACACACCGCACCGGGTGCTTTTTTGTTTAAGGCTGAGTCGACCTAGGGGAGGCACAGGACCGGTTCAAACATTCGCTCCCGTTGTTGGTCGTGAGCGGGAACCGAACTCGGGTCGCCTGGTTTGTCGCGTAGCGCGCTAACCGCTGCGCCACCGCTCCCCATACATACACACATCTAATTATCACACAACACAAATTTATTTGCATGCGCACAAACGCATACTTTACACTCACGCAGTTAAATACGTACAACGCACAGAGACAAACAGCCACACATAGGTCAGAGAGGTAGAGTGAGCGTGCTCTCACGAAGGGGCATTGCCCGAAACGTCGCCTCTACGTGGGGGTGGAGGGTCCACGAGGTCTGGAGTGTCGGGGAACGCAACACCGGCTGTCGGGGGGGTTCTCAAAGACAACCCGTAAAACCGGTAACCGTTACCTCCCCCCCGCCCCCGAATCGGTTACCGGTTCGCAAAGTCAGCAACCGGTGAACCCTTTCCGATGAAACGTTTCGTCACCGGTGAACCGATCGGCTCGCCGCGGGGCGAGGTTCACAACGAGTCGCCCTCGTTTCTCCGATTCAGCAAACTAATTCCAGATTCAGCAAACTAATTCCAGATTCAGCAAACTCATGTTGAGGGTGCAGTCCACAGCAAATGCCGCTCACGGCACTGCTGGTCCAAGGGGTGGGGGGGGGTCTGGTGTAGGGGTTCTTCTCCTTCAGCTGGGGAGGGGGGGCATCTCGCACTGCCCTGGGGGTGCGATACGTGGGCAGATTATGTTGTGTTTGTTTGCTAGATGGTAAACCATCGCAAACACAAATTAAACACGGGTACGTAAGTAACAACTTGCTTTGTTTCGTCAAACCCCGCCCCCCCCCCCCCGATGTATTTGTTACCATTATAATTGTTTTAAGCTATTGAGTGAAGGTCAAGAACCACTTGCTCAAGCGGGTGCTTTGGCCTACTCTTCCACGCTGAGCGGGGCGTGCGTGCCCACTCTTTAATGCCCCACAACACGCCACACCTGCCCCTCGACTCGCCGTTGCGAAACCCATCGGCTGAAGGTGCCGCGCCGGGAGATGGGATCGAAACCGGCGTCCTATTGGACCGCGACCCCGGTGCGTTGGTTTATCGCTCCAGAAATTTTCTATAATTGCCGTCCAACCGGTAACCGTTTTGTAACCGGTTTTTTCCCGTTCGGTTACCCGTAATGCAAAAAAAAATTTTGGCTCACCGCTGAGTGCCGGTGACGTCACCACGGCGCTTGTGCCAGGCTAGGTGCACCTTGAGGCTATATGGCGTGGAGCGTGGAAGGCTCTCCCTGCTGGCAGGAGGTCACGGGATGGGCCCAGGTGTGCCATGGGCTGACTGCTTGGCCAGGCTAGGTTCACGAGGTTACAGGACAGGGTGCCACGTAATATAAGAGAATACACACACACACAATGCAAGCCTTCGTAAATACTATATACACACAATGTAAACAAATACTATAAACACACAATGTATACAAACACTATATACACATAATGTAGACAAATACTAAATACACATAATGTAGACAAATACTATATAGACACAATGTAGACAAATGCTATAAACACATAATGTAGACAAATACTATATAGACACAATGTAGACAAATACTATAAACACACAATGTAGACATACTATATACACATAATGTAGACAAATACTATATAGACAATGTAGACAAATACTATATACACACAATGTAGACAAATACTATATACACACAATGTGTACAAATACTATATACACATAATGTATACAAATACTATATACACATAATGTAGACAAATACTATAAACACACAACATAGAAAATATTATATATACACAATGTAGACAAATACTATAACACACAATGCATACAAATACTATAAACACACAATGTAGACAAATACTATATACACAATGTATACAAATACTATAAACACATAATGTATACAAATACCATATACACATAATGTAGACAAATACTATATACACATAATGTAGACAAATACTATGAACACATAATGTATACAAATACTATATACACATAATGTAGACAAATACTATAAACACACAAATGTATACAAATACAATAAACATAATTTAGACAAATACTATAAACACATAATGTACACAAATACTATAAACACATAATGTATACAAATAATATAAACACACAAGGTAGACAAATACTATATACACAGAATGTAGACAAATACTATATACACACCATGTAGACAAATACTATAAACACATAATGTACACAAATACTATAAACACATAATGTAGACAAATACTATAAACACACAATGTAGACAAACACTATATATACACAATGTAGACAAATACTATATACATAATGTACACAAATACTATATACACAATGTAGATAAATACTATAAACACACGATGTACACAAATACTATATATACACACAATGTACATAAATACTATAAACACAAAATGTATACAAATACTATATACACACAATGTAGACAAATACTATATAGACATAATGTAGACAATTACTATATATACACAATGTAGACAAATGCTATACACACAGTCTAGACAAATACTATATACACACAACATAGACAAATACTATATACACACAACGTACACAAATACTATGAAACACACAATGTAGACAAATACTATAAACACAGAATGTACACAAATACTATATACACACAATGTAGACAAATACTATATACACACAACATAGACAAATACTATATAGACACAACGTACGCAAATACTATGAAACACACGTACCACACGTGTGTTTCATTGTATTTCGCAACGAATCGACACAACGAATGTTCACATCACAGCACCGCGCTCCAGTGACGACGTGCGTACACGATCTGCAAAAGAGACAAAGATGCCCCGTGTAGCCTTACAAGACTGTTGGGGCAAGTGCTGTTAGCGAGTCGCAGCACAACGCACGAGGGGGTGGGTGGCCAGCATCACGCCCGGCCGCCTTTGTCTCCCCAGTGGCGATGTTTACTACACACCGCACCGGGTAATTCATTTGAGGCTGAGCCGACTTAGGTGATGCCCAGAACCGGCTCTGATTAAGTCATTGGTGTTGGTGGCCGTGAGCGGGAATCGAACTGCTGGATCGCAGGCTTCGCAGCAGCAGCAGCAGCGCTAACCACTGCGCCACCGCTCCCCACACGTGCAACACATTCACATGCAGAATATCGTACGCGCGCACATATACAAACTGAACTATACTAACACACATATATAAATGTACATGTCTAGATGTCCCCACGCGCGTGATCTATAACATGTTGATACTGGAGGAATCTGATGAGCTGTGAAGCTCTTACTGACAGGCGTCGCGTGTTCATCTACTGCGCTGGGCGGTGAGTGACGAGAGAGAGAGACACACAGACACAGACAGAGACGAATGCAGTGATTGAAGGAGCGTTCCCCCAGCATGGATTAAACTGCCGCGCCCGGAGATAGCGTCGATCTGGAGAAGACCCACTTGTGTCTGCAGAACATGCGTGTTTTTTTTAATATTTCAATAAGCAACAATACCTTATTCTTGGTTCTTTCGGTTAAGTCACGTAGAAGGGAAGTAATAAAATAATAAAAATAAAACGTAATAAAATAATTCTCACGACGTTTCGGCCACAACGCAAGCAGCCGTCCTCAGGTGAAGACGCTGTCTCCCCGACAGACCTGGTCTTCACCTGAGGACGGCTGCTTGCGTTGTGGCCGAAACGTCGTGAGAATTATTTTATTGTTTAATTTTTATTATTTTATTACTTCCCTTCTACGTGACTTTACCGAAAGAACCAAGAAGATGAATCCCCTGCAGTCACGAAAGCTTTAAATCGAAATTCAACAATACCTTGCTTCGTGCGGGAGACGGGAGTAGCCGTGCACTGTATGTATATGTAATTCTACCCCAAGCGAAATAAATAAATACGGAGATGACAAAATCACGGGTGGAGCGATGGGGGGCGGAGGGGGGGTTAGCGCCCTGCAAATCGAACGAGGCTTACACGTGCATTCATTTAGCATCACAATGCACGGATGATGCATATGCGTACACACACGCGCGCGCTGTGCAGCAGTACACGTACACACACATTCACATACGTGTAGAAACAAATACACACAGGTTCGTGTTACGTACAAACACGCGCGCACACATATGTATACGACCCAGTGGAGGAGCGGTGGCGCCGTGGTTAGCGCACTACAATGTGAACCCGACAACCTGAGTTCGACTCCCCGGTCACGGCTCACCGATGTCACCGAGGGCCGAGTGATATCCGACACCGATCCCTGGCTAACCGACTAATCCCCCCAAAGCCCGCGCTGACCAGGGTGGTGAAGTATGGTCAAACAGTCCCCCGTAACTGAACGCGTGGGGAGGCCTTCAATGCAGCAGTAGGTTGAACAAAGGGCCGAACATTTTTATTTGTTGTTATTATTATTATTACTACGACACTCACAATAGGTACAAACAAAAACATAAACACAGCAACAGTTCATGCGCGTCCCTATACACTGACGCGTGTTAACGCGCGAATATTTACAAACCCACGTGTACCTGTGTGTGTGTGTCAACTATACAGTGTCGTGGGGAGCGGTGGTGCAGCGGTTAGCGCTACGCTGCACTACGAACCCGGCGACCCGAGTTCGATTCCTGCTCACGGCCAACACCCAGTGACGATTATCGGAACCGGTCCTGGGCCTCCCCTAGGTCGACTCAGCCTCAAATGAGTACCTGGTGCGCTGTGTAAATATCATCACTGGGGAGACAAAGGCGGCCGGGCGCGGTGTTAGCCAACCATCCCCGGTCGTGTGCCGTGCCGGCCTTCAAAGGCTGATGTTCGCTCATAGCACTTGCCCCAACAGTCTGATCGGGCTACACGGGGGATCTTTGTCTTTGTTTTTGAATGAAACCGGCACATTGTGGGCAGCGGTGATGCGGTGCTGACGCTCAACACGAATCGTCATGAACAGCGCAGTGCGGATTTGAAGAGACGAAAAACAAATACATGACAAAGACGACGCAGCACACTCGCTCTATCCCTCTGAACCCATGCGCGCTCCGAAGTAGGGACATTGCCCGGAACGTCGCCTATGATGTGAATTATTACCGTGGTTATCTCTGCATTGTAGGTATTTAA
Source organism: Lethenteron reissneri (assembly GCF_015708825.2). Taxonomy (NCBI): domain Eukaryota; kingdom Metazoa; phylum Chordata; class Hyperoartia; order Petromyzontiformes; family Petromyzontidae; genus Lethenteron; species Lethenteron reissneri. The sequence goes on along the minus strand of NC_083789.1, from coordinate 4,839,088 downwards.
TTGTGTGTGTGCAGTATGTCTTTGCGCGTATGTGTGTGTATATATATTCGTGTTGTGCATGTTTCATATACAGCGCCGCGTTTATATGTGTGGGGAGCGGTGGCGCTGTGGTTAGCGCTGCACTGCCCTACGAACACGGCCCACCCGAGTTCGATCCCCCGCTCACGGCCACCAACAAGGCGATTATCTTGGTCATCCGAAACCGGTCGCTGGGTGTGCCTCGCAGATTCTCGGAATACGTCGAGGTGATGATTGTATTCTTAGGTTTTTTCGGTAAAGTCACGTAGGTAAAAATGTAAAATTAAAATGTTAAAATTTTAAATAATCAAAGTGTGTGTGTGTGAACTATGCAGTGTCGTGGGGAGCGGTTACTTTACCGAAAAAACCCTACGAAATATAAATCCTCGCATTCACGAATGCTTCAAATCTAGAGGTGATGATTGTTGAGCCGGGTTCGAAACCTGCATTGGGAGTCCTCCACGAGGAGGCTTGCCAGGTGCTGTAGACTAGGAGGTGGCAGTGGCGAGCGTCACCCCTCGCCTCGTTGTCTCCCGGGTCTCGTTCGAGTCGCTCCCCGCACATCCCCAGCCGTGAGAGCCGCGTTGCGCGAATTGTCGTCCTCGGCCCAAGACACTACGGCTGGGTTATATGCGGTACGCCTATCCACGCTAATCCGATATATTGCTGTGCCCTGTATTGTTTTCGTCTAAGTCGTGTGTTTGTTGTCAACATTGGAGGCGTGGGAGTGCCGATATTACACGATTTAAACTGCATTTTTCTTTATTTTCCCAGATAAGGCCCACTGACTGATGGCCTTAATCTAAGTTGTCTTGTGGTTGCTGTTGGTTGTTTGACTTGCATCCCACTGGGATTTTTGCACACAGCGTTGGTGTACGGTGTTTTTTCTGCAATATTTTGCTGTCTTTTCTTGGATTTTCTGTTTGCACTCAGTCACATATTCACTTTAAGATGTTTTTTGTTTTTTGTTTGTTGCGGTTGCACCCGATTTAAGAGCCGAATGGCTCACAGGGCTATACATAATAAATGAACTTAAACTTGAACTTGAGCGATACAGCTCTTTTTTGTTTCAGTCGCGACCGGTCACTAACGACGATGGCTCAACGAAAGTGGCGAATCGCGTGGCAATGCACAGCAGCCAAGGGAAACACCGCAGGAGCCGGAGAAAAATCCACACGAACGCGGGGAGGACATGCCGACTTCAAATGTACAGGGTCGGGACCGACTCCCACGAACCTCCTGCATATCAGGCGAGGTAGTGAACATCTCCAATAGCCACCGTGGCGCCGATAAAAGCAATTCCCGATGCAGCGTTCCAGATTGATCCGGCAGAGCGGAATCATCGGTCACGTGACAGCATAATTCCACTCCGAGAAAGCCGTTTGTCTGGCTGACGGGATGCAAATAAAAGCACGTTTTTTTTTATGAACGTGTAGAGACATGAATATATGAAGGGGATATATAAATATTGCCTGCCGATTGATCGCGTTAGTCACACCGCTTCCAACTCGCCTCGTGATGCGGGTTCGGTGTTTTGAGCGATTTCGCGCTGCGTATACGCGGCTCACGCAAATAGACATACCGGCGACGTTTCGGGCAATGACCCTTCGCCGTAGCACATTCGCGCGAACCTCTTATCGGCCATGTGCCCGAAACGTCGTCTATCATATTGCGGTTTTTTTTTCACGAGTGTTGATTTTTTTTTTAAATCGCACGACCCACGCATACAATCCTTAGACTATTGGGGCAAGTGCTGTTCGCCACTAGCACCCATGACGGCCTGCACCGCACACAGATGGGGAGTGTGGGTGGGTGGCCAGCACCACGCACGCCCAGGCAGCCTTTGTCTCCCTCGTTGCGTTGATGACACATCGCACTAGATACTCACTTTAGGCTGAGTGGACCTAGCGGAGGCCCAGCACCGATGTATATAATCCGTCACCGTGAGCGCGAAACGGAATCGCCCTTCAAAATCACGACCACAACCTCGCTCGCAGCACTTGCTCCCGACAGGGGCTGTTAGACACAAGACAAAGATCCCCCCCGTATAGCCTCAACAGACAGTTGGGGCAAGTGCTGTTAGCTAGCGACACCCATGAAGGCCGGAACGGCACACGAGGGGCTGGGTGGCCAGCACCACGCCCGACCGCCTTTGTCTCCCCCAGTGGCGATGTTTACACACTGCGCACAAGATACTCATTTGAGGCTGAGTCGACCTAGGGGAGGCCCAGGACCGGCTCAAATTAACCGCCACTGGGTGTTGGCCGTGAGCGAGAATCGAACTCGGGTCGCCGGGTTCGTAGCGCAGCGTAGCGCTAACCGCTGCACCACCGCTCCCCACAGCCGTGTCTAGGGGGTGGGGGAGGGGGACAAAGCCCCCCCCCCGTATAGCCACACACACAAACATCTCTCTGTGTGTGTGTGGAAATATTGGCCGTGCCCAACGCGTCTGTCCATTGCAACATGTTGTAAGATAAAGAGAGAAGATAAGGACGCAGTTCAGCGGCGGGGAAGCGGGGGGAGAAGCAGCAGCAGCAGGATGAGGACGGGGAACAGCGTCCCGGGAGGCCTGTGAGCAGACAGCCAGTCTGTCTCCGCCTCCACGTCTGCCGAAAGTCTGTCTGTCCATAGCTGCCTAACACGCGCGTGTCTGCTGTACAGCCCTCGCTGACTCCTCGCCGGCTGTAGTACTCCCCGCGCAACGCGCGTACTCAGGTGTGGCGCGATTGGCTACGTACGGCGCGAAAGAAGTTCAACGTAAATTCGTCGCCCCGGCTGTCGATCTCGGCAGCTCGATCTCTGCCCGCCTGTCTATCTGGAACGTCCGCGCCTCAAAATCTCGATCCGCTCTCCGTCAAAGTCTGTCCCACAGCCGTGTAGCTGTCCACCCAAATCGGTCCATTTTGCTGTAGAGTTGTACCTCTGTCCAGTCGTTCTCGCCGCACATGTGCATTTCTGCTCTGCGGCTCAATGTCTGCCTGCCCCGTGTGTTTACCCGCCTCTAGCTCCGTGCGTGTCCGTCTAGGCGAGCGGTCGGCAAAACGCGCGGCTGTGGAGCCGCGTGCGGCTCTAAGACGACCTGTTTCGTGGCCGTCATTTGTTGAGCACCGCCATCTCCTATTCACGTGCTTCGGCGGCTCTTGAAATATTGAGTATTTTTTTTATTTCAACGAGTTGCAAAAAATAAATGTCTCGTATCGTTAATTTGGTTGCCGACCGCTCGCCGAGGCTGTCTTATCTGCCGTCTGTCAAATCCGTCTACAGCTGCATCCTCGTCTACCCAATGATTGAATGAATGTGTACGTTGAACTTCTTTCGCACCGTACGTAGCCAACCGCGCTACTCGGAGGTGCGGGGGAAGGACAACAAACTAAACACAAAAAGCAGCTCTAAAGAAATTGGTTTTCAACAGAGGTGAATTTCAAAGTGGCGTTGCTCCCAGCGGCTTCTTAACATCGGAAGGAAGAGAGCGTTCCAGACGGCCGCAGAAGCGCGTCTGGAAGCGCCGTGCGATGCCGTGACCCTCTTTGTTCGATGGCGAGCAGCTTAAAGCCTCTGCTGCTACGAGGATGACCGGGGACACGCATGACCAGATGACGATGCACGTGTGTGCATGCACCGGAGGGACGGCCAAGGCGGAGATGGAGCGACGAGGTCAGGTCGTGTACAGGCGCTGCGTGCCGACGGCTGGGAGATGTCTTCATCCAGCAGTAGATAGCTCATTGCCGACGATGATGACAATGACGGATGGCAGACTAAGCGAGACACTTCTAGAACTAAACTCACAATTAATGATGGCGATGATGATGATTGTAATTTTTGATGTTGCTTCTTGATCCTCGTGATCATTTCGCCGGGCCGTGGTGGCTGTGATGATGCACGTCGCTGCCTGTAATGCAGCTCCTGTGGAGGCAGCGTCGAGGGTTGATGGATCACCACGGCACACTCACGCGCTGTACAACTCCCTTCTACCCTCGGTGCGTACAGCGACACAAACGTGGACTCCATCCGTTCCATCCTCTTCGTGCGGAATATAGTGTAGCTCTAGATTTGAAGCTTTCGTGACTGCAAGGATTCATATTCTTAGGTTTTTTCGGTAAATAAAAAAAAATCACGACGTTTTGGAGGCTAGCTATCGTGCTGTGACGGTCCCACCTGAAGACGGAAGCTTGTGTTGCCTCCGAAACGTCGTGATTTTATTTTTTTATTTTACTTTTATTAATTTAATTTTTTTACCTATGTGACTTTACCGAAAAAACCTAAGAATATAGTGTAGCTCTCTCGCGTTCGTGAGTGACGTCACCCGCTCATTCGTTAGCCGGTGACATCCTTCATATGTGGAGGATCGCAGAGCTTGTGTGGGAGTGGAATTTGACGCCGGTATCGCTGGGCTGCTGCTGCTGCTGCTTTGTTCCCCCGTCCGCGTCTGTGGTTCTTCCTCCTTGCGAATCTGAATCGCCCCCCATCTTTCTCTCTCTCTGAGTCGTCCTCTCTCTCTCTAAGTCGTCCTCTCTCTCTGAGTCATCTCTCTCTCTCTCTCTGAGTCGCCCCCATCTCTCTCTGAGTCGTCCTATCTCTCTGAGTTGTCCTCTCTCTCTCTGAGTCGTCCTCTATCTCTCTCTTTCTCTGAGTCGCCCCCATATCTCTCTCCGAGTCGCACCCATCTCTATCTCTAAGTCGTCCTCTCTCTCTGAGTCGCCCTCTGTCTCTCTCTGAGTCGCCCCCATCTCTCTCTCAGTCGTCCTCTCTCTCTCGGAGTAACCCCCCCCCTCTCTGAGTCGTCCTCTCTCTCTGAGTCGCCCCATTTCTCTCTCCGAGTCGTCCTCTCTCTTTGAATACTTTTATCTCTCTGAGTCCCCCCCACCCCTCTCTCTCCGTGTCGTCCTCTCTCTCTGAGTCATTCTCTCTCTCTCTCTCTCTGAGTCGCCCCCAGCTCTCTCCCTGAGTCGCCTCATCTCTCTCTCTTCGTGTCGTCCTCTCTCTCTGAGTCATTCTCTCTCTCTGAGTCGACCCTAGCTCTCTCGCTGAGTCGCCCCATCTCTCTCTCTCCGAGTCGTCCTCTCTCTCGCAGCGAGCGCGCGTAAGAACCACAGACGAGCGGGAAAGCAGCAGCATCATCCACTGCGCCTAATCCCACCCTGCCCAAGCTCTGCGGTCCTCTACTGATCACGGTGTTACGAGGTGGCATCATTTACTCGTGTTGCATTTGAATGCCTTGTGTTGCCTCCCCGCTCCTCACCGGTGATGAGTCACCGAACATGGTTCGTAAATTACGGCCTATTTATAGGGCTGTTGTGTACAGCGTGCGTGTGTGCTTGCCCCCACAGTCTGTTAAGGCTACACGGGGGATCTTTGTCTTTGTATTATGTACTAGCCTATCGCCCGTCCAAGAACGGGTGTATTGCAGTAAATATTAAACTTTAAAGCGAAAATCAGACCGCGACGTAGTATATTCATTGCATCCATTCGTGTGCAATTAGTAAGGGCGCGGTGACACAGACTTGTTTCATTTAAAGGTGATAATCCCTTGTTCATCATGACGTCCTTTTTACTTCGATGTCTCAACAGCGCTACGGAGATCACGTGACGCGAGGGTTCTTCTGCCTTTGTAGTGAGGGTTGTGAGTTGACGCCGAGGAGGTGGGAGGAGGCGCCTCGCCCCCCCCCCCATGTGGAGTGACGTCATCCGCTAATTATTATTAATGAGGGGGGGGGGTCCATTTGGAGAACGTCACCTGGCCACGATTATTAATGAGGGGGGGCTGTTCGATGTGGAGTGACGTCACCCGCTCATAATTATTAATGTGGGGGGGGGGTGCTCTATGCGGAGTGACGTCACTCGTACATGATTATTAATGAGGGGGGCTGGTCGATGTGGAGTTACGTCACACGCGTGACACACAAACAAACATTCTTGGCTCATTAGTAATGGGGAGCGGTGGTGAAGTGGTTAGCGCGCTGCACTACGAACCGCTCGCCGAGGCTGTCTTATCTGCCGTCTGTCAAATCCGTCTACAGCTGCATCCTCGTCTACCCAATGATTGAATGAATGTGTACGTTGAACTTCTTTCGCACCGTACGTAGCCAACCGCGCTACTCGGAGGTGCGGGGGAAGGACAACAAACTAAACACAAAAAGCAGCTCTAAAGAAATTGGTTTTCAACAGAGGTGAATTTCAAAGTGGCGTTGCTCCCAGCGGCTTCTTAACATCGGAAGGAAGAGAGCGTTCCAGACGGCCGCAGAAGCGCGTCTGGAAGCGCCGTGCGATGCCGTGACCCTCTTTGTTCGATGGCGAGCAGCTTAAAGCCTCTGCTGCTACGAGGATGACCGGGGACACGCATGACCAGATGACGATGCACGTGTGTGCATGCACCGGAGGGACGGCCAAGGCGGAGATGGAGCGACGAGGTCAGGTCGTGTACAGGCGCTGCGTGCCGACGGCTGGGAGATGTCTTCATCCAGCAGTAGATAGCTCATTGCCGACGATGATGACAATGACGGATGGCAGACTAAGCGAGACACTTCTAGAACTAAACTCACAATTAATGATGGCGATGATGATGATTGTAATTTTTGATGTTGCTTCTTGATCCTCGTGATCATTTCGCCGGGCCGTGGTGGCTGTGATGATGCACGTCGCTGCCTGTAATGCAGCTCCTGTGGAGGCAGCGTCGAGGGTTGATGGATCACCACGGCACACTCACGCGCTGTACAACTCCCTTCTACCCTCGGTGCGTACAGCGACACAAACGTGGACTCCATCCGTTCCATCCTCTTCGTGCGGAATATAGTGTAGCTCTAGATTTGAAGCTTTCGTGACTGCAAGGATTCATATTCTTAGGTTTTTTCGGTAAAGTCACGTAGGTAAAAAAAAATCTATAAAAGTAAAATTAAAATAAAATAAAAAAAAATCACGACGTTTTGGAGGCTAGCTATCGTGCTGTGACGGTCCCACCTGAAGACGGAAGCTTGTGTTGCCTCCGAAACGTCGTGATTTTATTTTTTTATTTTACTTTTATTAATTTAATTTTTTTACCTATGTGACTTTACCGAAAAAACCTAAGAATATAGTGTAGCTCTCTCGCGTTCGTGAGTGACGTCACCCGCTCATTCGTTAGCCGGTGACATCCTTCATATGTGGAGGATCGCAGAGCTTGTGTGGGAGTGGAATTTGACGCCGGTATCGCTGGGCTGCTGCTGCTGCTGCTTTGTTCCCCCGTCCGCGTCTGTGGTTCTTCCTCCTTGCGAATCTGAATCGCCCCCCATCTTTCTCTCTCTCTGAGTCGTCCTCTCTCTCTCTAAGTCGTCCTCTCTCTCTGAGTCATCTCTCTCTCTCTCTCTGAGTCGCCCCCATCTCTCTCTGAGTCGTCCTATCTCTCTGAGTTGTCCTCTCTCTCTCTGAGTCGTCCTCTATCTCTCTCTTTCTCTGAGTCGCCCCCATATCTCTCTCCGAGTCGCACCCATCTCTATCTCTAAGTCGTCCTCTCTCTCTGAGTCGCCCTCTGTCTCTCTCTGAGTCGCCCCCATCTCTCTCTCAGTCGTCCTCTCTCTCTCGGAGTAACCCCCCCCCCCTCTCTGAGTCGTCCTCTCTCTCTGAGTCGCCCCATTTCTCTCTCCGAGTCGTCCTCTCTCTTTGAATACTTTTATCTCTCTGAGTCCCCCCCACCCCTCTCTCTCCGTGTCGTCCTCTCTCTCTGAGTCATTCTCTCTCTCTCTCTCTCTGAGTCGCCCCCAGCTCTCTCCCTGAGTCGCCTCATCTCTCTCTCTTCGTGTCGTCCTCTCTCTCTGAGTCATTCTCTCTCTCTGAGTCGACCCTAGCTCTCTCGCTGAGTCGCCCCATCTCTCTCTCTCCGAGTCGTCCTCTCTCTCGCAGCGAGCGCGCGTAAGAACCACAGACGAGCGGGAAAGCAGCAGCATCATCCACTGCGCCTAATCCCACCCTGCCCAAGCTCTGCGGTCCTCTACTGATCACGGTGTTACGAGGTGGCATCATTTACTCGTGTTGCATTTGAATGCCTTGTGTTGCCTCCCCGCTCCTCACCGGTGATGAGTCACCGAACATGGTTCGTAAATGACGGCCTATTTATAGGGCTGTTGTGTACAGCGTGCGTGTGTGCTTGCCCCCACAGTCTGTTAAGGCTACACGGGGGATCTTTGTCTTTGTATTATGTACTAGCCTATCGCCCGTCCAAGAACGGGTGTATTGCAGTAAATATTAAACTTTAAAGCGAAAATCAGACCGCGACGTAGTATATTCATTGCATCCATTCGTGTGCAATTAGTAAGGGCGCGGTGACACAGACTTGTTTCATTTAAAGGTGATAATCCCTTGTTCATCATGACGTCCTTTTTACTTCGATGTCTCAACAGCGCTACGGAGATCACGTGACGCGAGGGTTCTTCTGCCTTTGTAGTGAGGGTTGTGAGTTGACGCCGAGGAGGGGGGAGGAGGCGCCTCGCCCCCCCCCCCCATGTGGAGTGACGTCATCCGCTAATTATTATTAATGAGGGGGGGGTCCATTTGGAGAACGTCACCTGGCCACGATTATTAATGAGGGGGGGCTGTTCGATGTGGAGTGACGTCACCCGCTCATAATTATTAATGTGGGGGGGGGGTGCTCTATGCGGAGTGACGTCACTCGTACATGATTATTAATGAGGGGGGCTGGTCGATGTGGAGTTACGTCACACGCGTGACACACAAACAAACATTCTTGGCTCATTAGTAATGGGGAGCGGTGGTGAAGTGGTTAGCGCGCTGCACTACGAACCCGGCGACCCGGGTTCGATTCCCGCTCACGGCCACCAACACCAGAGACGATTATCTGAACCGGTCCTGGGCCTCCCCCTCGGTAGACTTAGCCTCAAATGAGTACCTGGTGCGGTGTGTAAACATCGTCACTGGGGAGACAAAGGCGGACGGGCGTGATGCTGGCCATCCCTACCCCCTCGTGTGCAGTGCCGGCCTTTATAGGTGCTCGCGAACAGCACTTGCCCCAACAGCCTGTTGGAGGCTACACGGGGGATCTGTGTTTGTTGTACGTGGTTGACTCGATATTTGTTGTGTTAAATGAGTACCTGATGCGGTGCGTAACCATCAGCACTTGGGCAGACAAATCTACGTGTTGTGTGTTGTTGTGTGTGTGAGCTTGGTGTCGTCAGTGGTTGTGCGTGTTCTATGCATGAGTGTGTGTGCGGGGAGCGGTGGCGCAGTGATTAGTGCGCTACGAACCCGGCAGTCGCGAATATCTGAACCGGTCCCGGGGCCTCCCTTAGGTCGACTCAGCCTCAAATGAGTCCCCGGTGCGAGAGTGAAAACATGGCACCGGCGAGGTGTCTGTCACACGTGACCTGTGGGCGAGCCTTCGACACTTCACGTGGCTTCAAAGTGCACCTAGCCTGGCACCGCCACTTAGGTGGGCGAATGCCAGTTGTTGTATTGCTGTTACCAGCAGCGTGATGGTTGAGTGAGTGGTTGAGTAGGTGAATGAGTGAATACGGGCAGGTATTTAACACCGGTGTTTAACACGGAGCGGTGTTTAACAAGGCGCGGTGTTTAACACAAGGCAGGTATTTAACACCGGTGTTTAACACGGCGCGGTGTTAAACACGGGCAGGTATTTAACACCCGATCTCGTGGCTCCTGCAGTGCCCGTGAAATGTTTAATCCGTGGAGACCGCGCAATTCAACTCGGGCTCGGAGAGAAAATATCACAGCGAGGGCACGGGATACGACCACCACGACAACAGCGATTAGGGGGGGTGGGGGTTAGGGTGGAAGAGGAGCGGTGAAGATGAAGATGCTGATGTTGCTTTTGTTCAGGAGGAATGGTGGGCAATGATGGGTGAGCCTCTGGCTCGTGGGAGCTGATGGAGTCGTTTAACTCCTCCTCCTCCCTCCTTCCTCCATCTCGTCCTCCCCCTCCTCCATATCCAGTGTCTCCATTGTGCGCGAAAAGGTGTGAGTGTGGGAGAGAGAGTGTGGGAGAAGGTGAGTGTGTGAGTGTGAGTGAGGGTGTTAGGGGAGCGGTAGTGTAGTGGTTAGCGCGCTGCACTACGAACCTGGCGACCCGGGTTCGATTCCCGCTCACGGCAAACACCAGTGACGATTATCTGAACCGGTTCTGGGCCTCCCCTAGGTCGACTCAGCCTCTAATGAGTAGCTGGTGCGGTATGTAAACATCGCCGATAGGGAGACAAAGGCGGTCGGACGTGGTCCTGGCCACCCACCCCCTCGTGTACCGTTCCGGCCTTCATATGTGCTCGCTAACAGCACTTGCCCCTACAGTCTGTTAAGGCTATACGGGGGATCTTTATCTTTGTGAGTGAGTGACTCTGAACCGGTCCCCTAGGTCGACTCGGCCTCAAGTGTAGACAGTAGAGAGACAAAGGCGGACGGGCGTGTTGCTGGCCATCCCTACCCCCTCGTTTGCCGTGCCGGCCTTTATCGGTGCTCGCTAACAGCACTTGCCCCTACAGTCTTAAAGGCTATACGGGGGATCTTTATCTTCGTGTCTGTGTGTGTCAACCTCCCAACATCTTGCCCCTTCATCATGGGACCTCCTTTGCCAGTACCAAAATATACTAATAGGGTTTTTCCCCTTTTTTCTGGCAACAAAACGGACACCTTTTGCAAGGAATCATGCTTACATTAACCACAATACTTGCAGTCAAATGCAAACAAAAAACAATACTCTGATAATTTATGCATTGTCTTTGAAACTGATTGGTCCACACCAGAGACAGCTTTCTTTGGAGCCTAGTCTCATATGGTGTTCGACCAGATGACGCCAAAAAGCGCACTTTTTTTTGTTTGCATTTGACTGCAAGTATTGTGGTTAATGCAAGCATGATTCCTTGCAAAAGGTGTCAGTTTTGTTGCCAGAAAAAAAGGGGAAAACCCCTATTAGTATATTTTGCCCCTTGTGCGGGTGGAGTGGGGGGGGGTGTCCACACACTAACACGCTTCTCGTGGCGTGCCGTCTTTGTCTCTCCAGCCCCGGTCCCTGCTCACCAGCTCTTTGTTTACAGCCGAGCCGACGTAAGAGGGAAGATCAAAACCGCTCCGGATGTGATGCCACCTCTGATTTTGGCCGTCATCCTCAACACGAACTCACTACCGCTACGTTACCGGTAACCGGTTTTAAACGGTTCGCCGCTCGAATAGAAATGCTCAGCAGCGGCAGCAGTATCGTGTGGCCGGACCTACAACCCAGAGGTTTGCTGGTTCGATCCCATCTCCCGGGGCGGCAGTGGACACACCGGGTATGACGAGTTACCTAACCCCCACCCCCCACACAGACCCTCTGCTCCTACCCCCCCACCACCACCCCACCACCACCCCCTACAACCCCCCCACCACCGCTTCTGCCCACCGTGGCGCATCGGGTTCACCACCCACCCACTGACTCTCAAAGTTCACACCGAGCCGCTTGCCCCGAGCGGACCACAGCGCTAATCTCCCGCCGGCAGCGGGGTGAGCCCAGGGGCAATTTCAGGGGCTGCGCCTTTTTTAGCGACCGACCCCCCCCCCCCCCCCGCGTCTCTCCTCTCTGTCTTTCTCCGTCTCTCTCTGTCTGTCTCTCTCTCTGTCTCTCTTTGTCTGTCTCTCTCTGTCTCTCTGTCTGTCTCTCTCTGTCTCTCTGTCTGTCTCTCTCTGTCTCTGCCTCTCTCTCTGTCTCTCTGTCTGTCTCTCTCCGTCTCTCTCTGTCTCTCTCTGTCTCTCTCTCTCTGTCTGTCTCTCTGTGTCTCTCTGTTTCTCTCTGTCTCTCTCCGTCTCTCTCTGTCCGTCTCTGTCTCTCTCTGATCTCCTCTCTCCGTGCGCGGCGCCGCGACTCCGTCCATCTCGAGAATCGTCCGCGCGTGCCCGGGGGGGACGCGCGCGGCCGAGGGTCGTGGGTAATTGAGTCCTGGGTGGCTGCGTCTGCCCCCCCCCGTGTGAGGATTCGTTTAAATATAGAGACACGGAGGGGTGGGGGGGGGGTGTGCAAAGCCCCCCCCCACCCACCTCACCTTTCCTTGCGAGACGCGACTTCGGAGCGAGTTGACAAATTTGAAGACGCGCGCTGCTGTGCCTGTTTGTGAGATGTGATCGCGTGAGACGCACTCCGTGAGAGCGTGTACACGTGGGTGTGTGTACGCGTGAGTGTGTACACGTGTGAGTGTGTACACATGTGAGTGTATACACGTGTGAGTGTGTACGCGTGTGTGTATGTACACGTGTGTGTACACGTGTGTGTACACGTGTGAGTGTGTACACGTGTGAGTGTGTACACGTGGGTGTGTACACGTGTGAGTGTGTACGCGTGAGTGTGTACACGCGTGAGTGTGTACACGTGTGAGTGTGTGTACACGTGTGAGTGTGAACACGTGTGTGTGTACGCGTGTGAGCGTGTACACGTGTGAGTGTGTACACGTGTGTGTGTGTGTACACGTGTGTGTGTGTACACGTGTGTGTGTGAGTACACGCGTGTGTGAGTGTGTACACGTGTGTGTGTGTACACGTGTGAGTGTGTACACGTGTGAGTGTGTGTACACGTGTGAGTGTGAACACGTGTGTGTGTACGCGTGTGAGCGTGTACACGTGTGAGTGTGTACACGTGTGTGTGTGTGTACACGTGTGTGTGTGTACACGTGTGTGTGTGAGTACACGCGTGTGTGAGTGTGTACACGTGTGTGTGTGTACACGTGTGAGTGTGTACACGTGTGTGTGTACGCGTGTGTGTGAAGAAAAACAACGCGTGCAAGGGGGCAACGCTCGATCCCATACAGAAGGAACAGATCGAGTCGCATATTTTTGCTGCACCGCCGTCTCCTAGCGAGCCGGGGTATCAGAATATCAGAATTTGTATTTATACTGGAGAAATCTGATGAACTATAAAGCTTTTTTTCACCGATGTAAACTCTCTAAAACGTGTTAGTTATTTGACCAGGTAAGGCCTCACTGAGCTATGCAGCTCTTTTTCAAAAGCGACCTGGCTCTCACAAATGACAGCTCAACGAAGTGGCCTGTCACGTGAACATTATATAGCGGCCAAATAATTATCTAAAAGCGCATGTTGATTCTAAATGTGGAGAGAAAAACCGGAGGGACCGGAGAAAAATCCACGTGACCACGGGGAGAGAGATAACATGCAAACTCCAAATATACAGCAGCAGGCATCGTCAGGGTCGGGATCGAACCCACGATTTACTGCATACCAGGCGAGGTAGTTAATATCTCCACGGGGAGAGACAGAGACGCAGACTCCAAATGTACAGCAGCAGGCATCGTCAGGGTCGGGATCGAACCCACGACATCCTGCATACCAGGCGAGGTAGCTAACATCTCCACGGGGAAAGACAGAGACGCAGACTCCAAATGTACAGCAGCAGGCATCGTCAGGGTCGGGATCGAACCCACGACATCTTGCATACCAGGCGAGGTAGCTAACATCTCCACGGGGAGAGACAGAGACGCAGACTCCAAATGTACAGCAGCAGGCATCGTCAGGGTCGGGATCGAACCCACGACATCCTGCATACCAGGCGAGGTAGCTAACATCTCCACGGGGAAAGACAGAGACGCAGACTCCAAATGTACAGCAGCAGGCATCGTCAGGGTCGGGATCGAACCCACGACATCTTGCATACCAGGCGAGGTAGCTAACATCTCCACGGGGAAAGACAGAGACGCAGACTCCAAATGTACAGCAGCAGGCATCGTCAGGGTCGGGATCGAACCCACGCCATCCTGCATACCAGGCGAGGTAGCTAACATCTCCACGGGGAGAGACAGAGACGCAGACTCCAAATGTACAGCAGCAGGCATCGTCAGGACTCTCCCATCAGCGCTGGGGACGCAAAGGCGGGCGGGCGGGGGATCAGGCGTGGTTTTGGCCACGCGGGCCTTAATAGGTGCTCGCTAACTTGACCTCCACGGGTTTGCCGGGGGCAATTCCATGTCCGTGAGTCGGTGCGCGTCGCCCTAATGCCGCGACTGTAGGGCCGAGTGCTGGTTTAATCGCGCACCTATTAAGGGTTCCAGACAGGCGCTCGAAGAGGTGATGTGGCCAGCACCATGAAAAACATGTTTCCCCGTTGCCGATGCTCGCTACTGATGTTAGCCGTGGCACAGAATAGAATTCAGGTCACTGGGTTCGTCGCTCAGTGCGCTAACCGCTGCGCCACCGCTCTCCACAGACCGTTTGCACGCAACCCAATCCGTCCTCACCGGGCGCGGGCGTGGGTGGGTGAGTGGGTGGGTGGGTGAGTGGGTGGGTGGGTGGGTGAGTGGGGGGGTGGGTGAGTGGGGGGGGGGGGTGGGTGGGTGGGTGAGTGGGGGGGGGGGGGTGAGTGGGTGGGTGGGTGAGTGGGTGGGTGGGTGAGTGGGTCGGTGGGTGAGTGGGTGGGTGGGTCAGTGTATGGGTGGGTGAGTGGGTCGGTGGGTGAGTGGGTGGGTGGGTCAGTGTATGGGTGGGTGAGTGGATGGGTGGGTGAGTGTATGGGTGGGTGAGTGGGGGAGTGGGTGAGTGGGTGGGTGGGTGAGTGGGTGGGTGGGTGAGTGGGTCGGTGAGTGAGTGGGTGGGTGGGTCAGTGTATGGGTGGGTGAGTGGGTGGGTGGGTGAGTGGGTGGGTGGGTGGGTGAGTGGGTGGGTGGGTGGGTGGGTGAGTGGGTGGGTGGGTGGGTGGGTGAGTGGGTGGGTGGGTGGGTGGGTGAGTGGGTGGGTGGGTGGGTGGGTGGGTGAGTGGGTGGGTGGGTGGGTGAGTGGGTGGGTGAGTGGGTGGGTGGGTGAGTGTATGGGTGGGTGAGTGGGGGGTGGGTGAGTGGGTGGGTGGGTGGGTGAGTGGGTGAGTAGGTGGGTGGGTGGGTGGGTGGGTGGGTGAGTGGGTGGGTGGGTGGGTGAGTGGGTGGGTGGGTGAGTGGGTCGGTGGGTGAGTGGGTGGGTGGGTCAGTGTATGGGTGGGTGAGTGGGTCGGTGGGTGAGTGGGTCGGTGAGTGAGTGGGTGGGTGGGTCAGTGTATGGGTGGGTGAGTGGGTGGGTGGGTGAGTGGGTGGGTGGGTGGGTGGGTGGGTGGGTGGGTGGGTGGGTGGGTGGGTGAGTGGGTGGGTGGGTGGGTGAGTGGGTGGGTGGGTGAGTGGGTGGTGGTGGTGGGTGGGGTGAGTGGGTGGGTGGGTGGGTGGGTGAGTGGGTGGGTGGGTGAGTGTATGGGTGGGTGGGTGAGTGGGGGGGTGGGTGAGTGGGTGGGTGGGTGGGTGAGTGGGTGGCTATACGGGGGATCTTTATCTTTGTGAGTGAGTGACTCTGAACCGGTCCCCTAGGTCGACTCGGCCTCAAGTGTAGACAGTAGAGAGACAAAGGCGGACGGGCGTGTTGCTGGCCATCCCTACCCCCTCGTTTGCCGTGCCGGCCTTTATCGGTGCTCGCTAACAGCACTTGCCCCTACAGTCTTAAAGGCTATACGGGGGATCTTTATCTTCGTGTCTGTGTGTGTCAACCTCCCAACATCTTGCCCCTTCATCATGGGACCTCCTTTGCCAGTACCAAAATATACTAATAGGGTTTTTCCCCTTTTTTCTGGCAACAAAACGGACACCTTTTGCAAGGAATCATGCTTACATTAACCACAATACTTGCAGTCAAATGCAAACAAAAAACAATACTCTGATAATTTATGCATTGTCTTTGAAACTGATTGGTCCACACCAGAGACAGCTTTCTTGGAGCCTAGTCTCATATGGTGTTCGACCAGATGACGCCAAAAAGCGCACTTTTTTTTGTTTGCATTTGACTGCAAGTATTGTGGTTAATGCAAGCATGATTCCTTGCAAAAGGTGTCAGTTTTGTTGCCAGAAAAAAAGGGGAAAACCCCTATTAGTATATTTTGCCCCTTGTGCGGGTGGAGTGGGGGGGGGGTGTCCACACACTAACACGCTTCTCGTGGCGTGCCATCTTTGTCTCTCCAGCCCCGGTCCCTGCTCACCAGCTCTTTGTTTACAGCCGAGCCGACGTAAGAGGGAAGATCAAAACCGCTCCGGATGTGATGCCACCTCTGATTTTGGCCGTCATCCTCAACACGAACTCACTACCGCTACGTTACCGGTAACCGGTTTTAAACGGTTCGCCGCTCGAATAGAAATGCTCAGCAGCGGCAGCAGTATCGTGTGGCCGGACCTACAACCCAGAGGTTTGCTGGTTCGATCCCATCTCCCGGGGCGGCAGTGGACACACCGGGTATGACGAGTTACCTAACCCTCCACCCCCACACAGACCCTCTGCTCCTACCCCCCACCACCACCCCACCACCACCCCCTACAACCCCCCCACCACCGCTTCTGCCCACCGTGGCGCATCGGGTTCACCACCCACCCACTGACTCTCAAAGTTCACACCGAGCCGCTTGCCCCGAGCGGACCACAGCGCTAATCTCCCGCCGGCAGCGGGGTGAGCCCAGGGGCAATTTCAGGGGCTGCGCCTTTTTTAGCGACCGACCCCCCCCCCCCCCGCGTCTCTCCTCTCTGTCTTTCTCCGTCTCTCTCTGTCTGTCTCTCTCTCTCTGTCTCTCTTTGTCTGTCTCTCTCTGTCTCTCTGTCTGTCTCTCTCTGTCTCTCTTTGTCTCTCTGTCTGTCTCTCTCTGTCTCTGCCTCTCTCTCTGTCTCTCTGTCTGTCTCTCTCCGTCTCTCTCTGTCTCTCTCTGTCTCTCTCTCTCTGTCTGTCTCTCTGTGTCTCTCTGTTTCTCTCTGTCTCTCTCCGTCTCTCTCTGTCCGTCTCTGTCTCTCTCTGATCTCCTCTCTCCGTGCGCGGCGCCGCGACTCCGTCCATCTCGAGAATCGTCCGCGCGTGCCCGGGGGGGACGCGCGCGGCCGAGGGTCGTGGGTAATTGAGTCCTGGGTGGCTGCGTCTGCCCCCCCCCGCGTGAGGATTCGTTTAAATATAGAGACACGGAGGGGTGGGGGGGGGTGTGCAAAGCCCCCCCCCACCCACCTCACCTTTCCTTGCGAGACGCGACTTTGGAGCGAGTTGACAAATTTGAAGACGCGCGCTGCTGTGCCTGTTTGTGAGATGTGATCGCGTGAGACGCACTCCGTGAGAGCGTGTACACGTGGGTGTGTGTACGCGTGAGTGTGTACACGTGTGAGTGTGTACACATGTGAGTGTATACACGTGTGAGTGTGTACGCGTGTGTGTATGTACACGTGTGTGTACACGTGTGTGTACACGTGTGAGTGTGTACACGTGTGAGTGTGTACACGTGGGTGTGTACACGTGTGAGTGTGTACGCGTGAGTGTGTACACGCGTGAGTGTGTACACGTGTGAGTGTGTGTACACGTGTGAGTGTGAACACGTGTGTGTGTACGCGTGTGAGCGTGTACACGTGTGAGTGTGTACACGTGTGTGTGTGTGTACACGTGTGTGTGTGTACACGTGTGTGTGTGAGTACACGCGTGTGTGAGTGTGTACACGTGTGTGTGTGTACACGTGTGAGTGTGTACACGTGTGTGTGTACGCGTGTGTGTGAAGAAAAACAACGCGTGCAAGGGGGCAACGCTCGATCCCATACAGAAGGAACAGATCGAGTCGCATATTTTTGCTGCACCGCCGTCTCCTAGCGAGCCGGGGTATCAGAATATCAGAATTTGTATTTATACTGGAGAAATCTGATGAACTATAAAGCTTTTTTTCACCGATGTAAACTCTCTAAAACGTGTTAGTTATTTGACCAGGTAAGGCCTCACTGAGCTATGCAGCTCTTTTTCAAAAGCGACCTGGCTCTCACAAATGACAGCTCAACGAAGTGGCCTGTCACGTGAACATTATATAGCGGCCAAATAATTATCTAAAAGCGCATGTTGATTCTAAATGTGGAGAGAAAAACCGGAGGGACCGGAGAAAAATCCACGTGACCACGGGGAGAGAGATAACATGCAAACTCCAAATATACAGCAGCAGGCATCGTCAGGGTCGGGATCGAACCCACGATTTACTGCATACCAGGCGAGGTAGTTAATATCTCCACGGGGAGAGACAGAGACGCAGACTCCAAATGTACAGCAGCAGGCATCGTCAGGGTCGGGATCGAACCCACGACATCCTGCATACCAGGCGAGGTAGCTAACATCTCCACGGGGAAAGACAGAGACGCAGACTCCAAATGTACAGCAGCAGGCATCGTCAGGGTCGGGATCGAACCCACGACATCTTGCATACCAGGCGAGGTAGCTAACATCTCCACGGGGAGAGACAGAGACGCAGACTCCAAATGTACAGCAGCAGGCATCGTCAGGGTCGGGATCGAACCCACGACATCCTGCATACCAGGCGAGGTAGCTAACATCTCCACGGGGAAAGACAGAGACGCAGACTCCAAATGTACAGCAGCAGGCATCGTCAGGGTCGGGATCGAACCCACGACATCTTGCATACCAGGCGAGGTAGCTAACATCTCCACGGGGAAAGACAGAGACGCAGACTCCAAATGTACAGCAGCAGGCATCGTCAGGGTCGGGATCGAACCCACGCCATCCTGCATACCAGGCGAGGTAGCTAACATCTCCACGGGGAGAGACAGAGACGCAGACTCCAAATGTACAGCAGCAGGCATCGTCAGGACTCTCCCATCAGCGCTGGGGACGCAAAGGCGGGCGGGCGGGGGATCAGGCGTGGTTTTGGCCACGCGGGCCTTAATAGGTGCTCGCTAACTTGACCTCCACGGGTTTGCCGGGGGCAATTCCATGTCCGTGAGTCGGTGCGCGTCGCCCTAATGCCGCGACTGTAGGGCCGAGTGCTGGTTTAATCGCGCACCTATTAAGGGTTCCAGACAGGCGCTCGAAGAGGTGATGTGGCCAGCACCATGAAAAACATGTTTCCCCGTTGCCGATGCTCGCTACTGATGTTAGCCGTGGCACAGAATAGAATTCAGGTCACTGGGTTCGTCGCTCAGTGCGCTAACCGCTGCGCCACCGCTCTCCACAGACCGTTTGCACGCAACCCAATCCGTCCTCACCGGGCGCGGGCGTGGGTGGGTGAGTGGGTGGGTGGGTGAGTGGGTGGGTGGGTGGGTGAGTGGGGGGGTGGGTGAGTGGGGGGGGGGGGGTGGGTGGGTGGGTGAGTGGGGGGGGGGGGGTGAGTGGGTGGGTGGGTGAGTGGGTGGGTGGGTGAGTGGGTCGGTGGGTGAGTGGGTGGGTGGGTCAGTGTATGGGTGGGTGAGTGGGTCGGTGGGTGAGTGGGTGGGTGGGTCAGTGTATGGGTGGGTGAGTGGATGGGTGGGTGAGTGTATGGGTGGGTGAGTGGGGGAGTGGGTGAGTGGGTGGGTGGGTGAGTGGGTGGGTGGGTGAGTGGGTCGGTGAGTGAGTGGGTGGGTGGGTCAGTGTATGGGTGGGTGAGTGGGTGGGTGGGTGAGTGGGTGGGTGGGTGGGTGAGTGGGTGGGTGGGTGGGTGGGTGAGTGGGTGGGTGGGTGGGTGGGTGAGTGGGTGGGTGGGTGGGTGGGTGAGTGGGTGGGTGGGTGGGTGGGTGGGTGAGTGGGTGGGTGGGTGGGTGAGTGGGTGGGTGAGTGGGTGGGTGGGTGAGTGTATGGGTGGGTGAGTGGGGGGTGGGTGAGTGGGTGGGTGGGTGGGTGAGTGGGTGAGTAGGTGGGTGGGTGGGTGGGTGGGTGGGTGAGTGGGTGGGTGGGTGGGTGAGTGGGTGGGTGGGTGAGTGGGTCGGTGGGTGAGTGGGTGGGTGGGTCAGTGTATGGGTGGGTGAGTGGGTCGGTGGGTGAGTGGGTCGGTGAGTGAGTGGGTGGGTGGGTCAGTGTATGGGTGGGTGAGTGGGTGGGTGGGTGAGTGGGTGGGTGGGTGGGTGGGTGAGTGGGTGGGTGGGTGGGTGGGTGGGTGAGTGGGTGGGTGGGTGGGTGAGTGGGTGGGTGGGTGAGTGGGTGGGTGGGTGGGTGGGTGGGTGAGTGGGTGGGTGGGTGGGTGGGTGAGTGGGTGGGTGGGTGAGTGAGTGGGTGGGTGGGTGAGTGGGGGGGTGGGTGAGTGGGTGGGTGGGTGGGTGAGTGGGTGGCTATACGGGGGATCTTTATCTTTGTGAGTGAGTGACTCTGAACCGGTCCCCTAGGTCGACTCGGCCTCAAGTGTAGACAGTAGAGAGACAAAGGCGGACGGGCGTGTTGCTGGCCATCCCTACCCCCTCGTTTGCCGTGCCGGCCTTTATCGGTGCTCGCTAACAGCACTTGCCCCTACAGTCTTAAAGGCTATACGGGGGATCTTTATCTTCGTGTCTGTGTGTGTCAACCTCCCAACATCTTGCCCCTTCATCATGGGACCTCCTTTGCCAGTACCAAAATATACTAATAGGGTTTTTCCCCTTTTTTCTGGCAACAAAACGGACACCTTTTGCAAGGAATCATGCTTACATTAACCACAATACTTGCAGTCAAATGCAAACAAAAAACAATACTCTGATAATTTATGCATTGTCTTTGAAACTGATTGGTCCACACCAGAGACAGCTTTCTTTGGAGCCTAGTCTCATATGGTGTTCGACCAGATGACGCCAAAAAGCGCACTTTTTTTTGTTTGCATTTGACTGCAAGTATTGTGGTTAATGCAAGCATGATTCCTTGCAAAAGGTGTCAGTTTTGTTGCCAGAAAAAAAGGGGAAAACCCCTATTAGTATATTTTGCCCCTTGTGCGGGTGGAGTGGGGGGGGGGTGTCCACACACTAACACGCTTCTCGTGGCGTGCCATCTTTGTCTCTCCAGCCCCGGTCCCTGCTCACCAGCTCTTTGTTTACAGCCGAGCCGACGTAAGAGGGAAGATCAAAACCGCTCCGGATGTGATGCCACCTCTGATTTTGGCCGTCATCCTCAACACGAACTCACTACCGCTACGTTACCGGTAACCGGTTTTAAACGGTTCGCCGCTCGAATAGAAATGCTCAGCAGCGGCAGCAGTATCGTGTGGCCGGACCTACAACCCAGAGGTTTGCTGGTTCGATCCCATCTCCCGGGGCGGCAGTGGACACACCGGGTATGACGAGTTACCTAACCCCCACCCCCCACACAGACCCTCTGCTCCTACCCCCCACCACCACCCCACCACCACCCCCTACAACCCCCCCACCACCGCTTCTGCCCACCGTGGCGCATCGGGTTCACCACCCACCCACTGACTCTCAAAGTTCACACCGAGCCGCTTGCCCCGAGCGGACCACAGCGCTAATCTCCCGCCGGCAGCGGGGTGAGCCCAGGGGCAATTTCAGGGGCTGCGCCTTTTTTAGCGACCGACCCCCCCCCCCCCCCCCGCGTCTCTCCTCTCTGTCTTTCTCCGTCTCTCTCTGTCTGTCTCTCTCTCTCTGTCTCTCTTTGTCTGTCTCTCTCTGTCTCTCTGTCTGTCTCTCTCTGTCTCTCTTGTCTCTCTGTCTGTCTCTCTCTGTCTCTGCCTCTCTCTCTGTCTCTCTGTCTGTCTCTCTCCGTCTCTCTCTGTCTCTCTCTGTCTCTCTCTCTCTGTCTGTCTCTCTGTGTCTCTCTGTTTCTCTCTGTCTCTCTCCGTCTCTCTCTGTCCGTCTCTGTCTCTCTCTGATCTCCTCTCTCCGTGCGCGGCGCCGCGACTCCGTCCATCTCGAGAATCGTCCGCGCGTGCCCGGGGGGGACGCGCGCGGCCGAGGGTCGTGGGTAATTGAGTCCTGGGTGGCTGCGTCTGCCCCCCCCCGCTGTGAGGATTCGTTTAAATATAGAGACACGGAGGGGTGGGGGGGGGTGTGCAAAGCCCCCCCCCACCCACCTCACCTTTCCTTGCGAGACGCGACTTTGGAGCGAGTTGACAAATTTGAAGACGCGCGCTGCTGTGCCTGTTTGTGAGATGTGATCGCGTGAGACGCACTCCGTGAGAGCGTGTACACGTGGGTGTGTGTACGCGTGAGTGTGTACACGTGTGAGTGTGTACACATGTGAGTGTATACACGTGTGAGTGTGTACGCGTGTGTGTATGTACACGTGTGTGTACACGTGTGTGTACACGTGTGAGTGTGTACACGTGTGAGTGTGTACACGTGGGTGTGTACACGTGTGAGTGTGTACGCGTGAGTGTGTACACGCGTGAGTGTGTACACGTGTGAGTGTGTGTACACGTGTGAGTGTGAACACGTGTGTGTGTACGCGTGTGAGCGTGTACACGTGTGAGTGTGTACACGTGTGTGTGTGTGTACACGTGTGTGTGTGTACACGTGTGTGTGTGAGTACACGCGTGTGTGAGTGTGTACACGTGTGTGTGTGTACACGCGTGAGTGTGTACACGTGTGAGTGTGTGTACACGTGTGAGTGTGAACACGTGTGTGTGTACGCGTGTGAGCGTGTACACGTGTGAGTGTGTACACGTGTGTGTGTGTGTACACGTGTGTGTGTGTACACGTGTGTGTGTGAGTACACGCGTGTGTGAGTGTGTACACGTGTGAGTGTGTACACGTGTGTGTGTGTACACGTGTGTGTGTGAGTACACGCGTGTGTGTGTGTGTACACGTGTGTGTGTGTACACGTGTGTGTGTGTACACGTGTGTGTGTGAGTACACGCGTGTGTGTGTGTGTACACGTGTGTGTGTGTACACGTGTGTGTGTGTGTACACGTGTGTGTGTGTACACGTGTGTGTGTGTACACGTGTGTGTGTACGCGTGTGTGTGAAGAAAAACAACGCGTGCAAGGGGGCAACGCTCGATCCCATACAGAAGGAACAGATCGAGTCGCATATTTTTGCTGCACCGCCGTCTCCTAGCGAGCCGGGGTATCAGAATATCAGAATTTGTATTTATACTGGAGAAATCTGATGAACTATAAAGCTTTTTTTCACCGATGTAAACTCTCTAAAACGTGTTAGTTATTTGACCAGGTAAGGCCTCACTGAGCTATGCAGCTCTTTTTCAAAAGCGACCTGGCTCTCACAAATGACAGCTCAACGAAGTGGCCTGTCACGTGAACATTATATAGCGGCCAAATAATTATCTAAAAGCGCATGTTGATTCTAAATGTGGAGAGAAAAACCGGAGGGACCGGAGAAAAATCCACGTGACCACGGGGAGAGAGATAACATGCAAACTCCAAATATACAGCAGCAGGCATCGTCAGGGTCGGGATCGAACCCACGATTTACTGCATACCAGGCGAGGTAGTTAACATCTCCACGGGGAGAGACAGAGACGCAGACTCCAATGTACAGCAGCAGGCATCGTCAGGGTCCGGGGACGAACCCACGATTTACTGCATACCAGGCAAGGTAATTAACATCTCCATGGGGAGAGAGGCGCAGACTCCAAATGTACAGCAGCAGGCATCGTCAGGGTCTGGATCGAACCCACGCCATCCTGCATACCAGGCGAGGTAGCTAACATCTCCACGGGGAGAGACAGAGACGCAGACTCCAATGTACAGCAGCAGGCATCGTCAGGGTCGGGATCGAACCCACGCCATCCTGCATACCAGGCGAGGTAGCTAACATCTCCACGGGGAGAGACAGAGACGCAGACTCCAAATGTACAGCAGCAGGCATCGTCAGGACTCTCCCATCAGCGCTGGGGACGCAAAGGCGGGCGGGCGGGGGATCAGACGTGGTTTTGGCCACGCGGGCCTTAATAGGTGCTCGCTAACTTGACCTCCACGGGTTTGCCGGGGGCAATTCCACGTCCGTGAGTCGGTGCGCGTCGCCCTAATGCCGCGGCTGCAGGGCCGAGTGCTGGTTTAATCGCGCACCTATTAAGGGTTCCAGACAGGCGCTCGAAGAGGTGATGTGGCCAGCACCATGAAAAACATGTTTCCCCGTTGCCGATGCTCGCTACTGATGTTAGCCGTGGCACAGAATAGAATTCAGGTCACTGGGTTCGTCGCTCAGTGCGCTAACCGCTGCGCCACCGCTCTCCACAGACCGTTTGCACGCAACCCAATCCGTCCTCACCGGGCGCGGGGGGGGGGGTGGGTGGGTGGGTGAGTGTATGGGTGGGTGAGTGGGGGGGTGGGTGGGTGGGTGAGTGGGGGGGGTGGGTGAGTGGGTAGGTGGGTGAGTGGGTGGGTGGGTGTGTGGGTGGGTGGGTCAGTGTATGGGTGGGTGAGTGGGTGGGTGGGTGAGTGGGTGGGTGGGTGAGTGGGTGGGTGGATGAGTGGGGGGGGGTGAGTGGGTGGGTGGGTGAGTGTATGGGTGGGTGAGTGGGGGGGTGGGTGAGTGGGTGGGTGGGTGAGTGTATGTGTGGGTGGGTGGGTGGGTGAGTGGATGGGTGGGTGAGTGTATGGGTGGGTGAGTGGGTGGGTGGGTGAGTGGGTGGGTGGGTGGGTGAGTGTATGGGTGGGTGAGTGGGTGGGTGGGTGAGTGGGTGGGTGGGTGAGTGGGTCGGTGGGTGAGTGGGTGGGTGGGTGAGTGTGTGGGTGGGTGAGTGGGTGGGTGGGTGTGTGGGTGGGTGGGTGTGTGGGTGGGTGGGTGAGTGTATGGGTGGGTGGGTGAGCCGGTGGATGAGTGGTCGATCGGGCGGGTGAGTGAGCGGGTGGGTGAGTGGGCGAGTGGGTGAGTGGGCGAGTGGGCGAGCGGGCGGGAGGGCGGGAGGGTGAGTGGGCGAGTGGGCGGGCGAGCGGGTGAGCGGGCGGTAGGGTGAGCGGGCGAGTGGGTGAGTGGGCGAGTGGGCGGGCGAGCGGGTGAGCGGGCGGGAGGGTGAGCGGGCGAGTGGGTGAGTGGGCGAGTGGGTGAGTGGGCGAGTGGGTGGGAGGGCGGGTGGGTGAGTGAGTGGGCGGGTGAGTGAGTGAGTGGGCGAGTGGGTGAGCGGGCGAGTGGGCAAGTGGGCGAGCGGGCGGGAGGGTGAGTGGGCGGGTGAGCGGGCGGGTGAGTGAGTTGAGCCGAATCACCGCCACCTCGCTCAGATTGTTCATCGCGGATGTTTTGTTTGATAACAGCACGGACAGAATTTCAAATAGAGGCGCTCACTCCCCCTCCCTCCCTCTCTCTCCCTCTCTCTCTCTCTCGCCGCGAGCTCCCAACGTCTCCATGACACGAGCCATTACTCTCCACGACGTCTTAATTGACTCGTTCGCTAATGACCCTAGTCGCGACTTGGATTAAAAATTAAATTAAACTCAAGACGGAGAGAGAAAGAATAAAAAAAAACATCCGAGCGGACGCGGAGACAGATAAACGAGAGAACATTTAATTATTTTATTTAAATATATATTCGAAAATATATATACAGTAGATAGATTCGGTGGAAATTCCATGTTTTTTCTTGCAAGGGACAGCGACTGTGAGTGGTGGGGAGAGGTGGCGCAGTGGTTAGCGCACTGCGCTACGAACCCTGGGCCACCGCAGTTTGATTCCTGGACACGGCGCACACCAGCGGCGAGTGATACCTGAACCGGTCATAGGCCTCCCCTAGGTCGACTCAGCCTGAAAATGTGAGCCGGGCGCGCCGTGTTATCATCATCAGCACTGGGGAGACAAAGGCGGTCCTGGCTACCTCGTGCGTGCCGTGCCGGCCTAAACAGCAATTGCCCTCGTCTGTTCAGGGCTACCCGGGACATCTTTGTCTTTACGCGGCTGTGTCAACAATTACATCTGCGGCTTAATAGCGAGCACCTGCTCAAGTTCAGCACCATGCCCGGCCGCCTTTGTCTCCCTTGTGCTGACATTGACGAGGGTGGGGGGGGGGGTGTAGATGCAGGGTACGAATGTTCAACTCAGGAGGGCTGTGGGATTCGGAGCGCGGCGTGCTAATCACTGCGCCACCGCTCCGTGATCCTCACCCGCACGGCTCAATCAGTGGCGTGAGCGGGGGAGGGGCGGTGATGGCGGGATGATTCGTGATGGCGAGGGAGGCTGTGATGATCGAGCTCTGTGGTGGTGATGGGGTGGAAGGTAACGATGGGAGGTGATAATGAGGGGTGATGGTGTGCGGGTGGTGTTTGATTGGACCTGATGATGGATGGGCGCGTGGTGGCGATTGTGGTGTTGGATGATAGGAGGTCGAAAATTGGTAGAGGTGATGGTGAGATGATGACACGGCAAGATGTATCAACAATAATAATAATACAATAATAATAATTGTATACCTCGGGCTGTCAGCTTCGCCACGCTGGTCAATGCGCGTTTGGTGAAGGAGGGTGGGGAAAAAAGATGCCACGTATAAAATGTAAAATATAAATAGACAATAATGTGCGAAATACACACCTTGTATACATTGTATAATATAATGTATCGTTCACCGTGGGCCGATGTTCGTTACCGGGAAACGAACTGTTTTGACCGCGGGTTCTTTTGTTTGTTTGTCTTGTTGAATCGCAGCCGCGCTAACCGATGCACCACCGCTCCCCACACAATCGTGATGTGATGGAGGAAAACGAGGAGGAGGAGGGTGGTTGATGCTCGGAGTGGCGGGTGATGGAGATGGCGATGGTGGCTGCGATGGCGCTAGGAGGTGACACCGATGCGGTTGTTGGGCGATGCACGCAGTCGAAGTCATCCGGGCGCGTGAGGGTGGCAGGGGGGGCAGTGCCAATCGGTGATTGATCGTCGTAGCTGTTGTGGACGTGGCTTGCGGGAGGGGGCGGTGGTTGTTGTTGGCATGATGGCATGATAAATCAATCACAAGTACTCTTCTCGGTCAATCCACTGCTGGATTAAAGCCCCCCCCACCGCCCGGCCACGTGGGTCATGGGGGGTTGTTTGACCATACTTCACCACGCGGGTGAATGGTTTGTACGGCCGTGGGGAGTGGGTGTATTTTAAAAACGCGGCGAACGAGTCCCAGGCGACGGGGATGGAAAACAACAACACACGGAGCTGAATATAAATAAATAGCAACAAACACCACCACGACGACGACGACCACCACCACCACAATAACAACAACACAAAAACAAACACCACCACCACCACGACGACCACCACCGCCATCATCACAATAACAACAACAACAACAACACAAAAACAAACACCACCACCACGACGACCACCACCGCCATCATCACAATAACAACAACACAAAAACAAACACCGACCGACCGCACGAACAACAACAACCACAACAACAACCACAACAACAACAACCACAACAACAACCACAACAACAACAACCACAACAACAACAACCACAACAACAACCACAACAACAACCACAACAACCACAACAACAACCACTGTGTGTGGGTTATTGGCTCTCTGGAGTTCGCGAGTGATTACAGAGACAACGTGTTTCTGTACTTGGGGAGCGGTGGTGCAGCGGTTAGCGCTACGCTCAGTGCCGGATTCAGCTAGTGCGGGGCCTGTAGCATGTGTTACAAAGGGGCCCTACGTCAACAAAAAAGACGTACATGTTAAAATACTTAAATGTTTAGCTTGCATAGTAAAGTAATTGTATGTTTTCATTTGCTATACAGACAGATAATACGATAAATCGCTAACCTTAAACACCCAGTCGTCCGTAAAACTTGAAGGCGGTATAGTACTATAGTAATAGAGCAAGTGCAGAATCACTGAGCCGGAATTGATAGCTTGAAAGCATTTAGCGCGGGGCCCTTGAAAGTGCGGGGCCGTAGCTGCTACACGTGTAGTAGCTGCTACACACACGTGTAGTAGCTGCTACACACACGTGTAGTAGCTGCTACACACACGTGTAGTAGCTGCTACACACACGTGTAGTAGCTGCTACACACACGTGTAGTAGCTGCTACACACACGTGTAGTAGCTGCTACACACACGTGTAGTAGCTGCTACACACACGTGTAGTAGCTGCTACACACACGTGTAGTAGCTGCTACACACACGTGTAGTAGCTGCTACACACACGTGTAGTAGCTGCTACACACACGTGTAGTAGCTGCTACACACACGTGTAGTAGCTGCTACACACACGTGTAGTAGCTGCTACACACACGTGTAGTAGCTGCTACACACACGTGTAGTAGCTGCTACACACACGTGTAGTAGCGCTACTACACATGTAGTAGCGCTACTACACATGTAGCGCTACTACGTGTGTAGTAGCTCTACATGTGTAGTAGCTACTTTTGCTACGAGGATCAATCCGGCACTGTCTGTCCTGCGCTACGACCCCCGGCGACCTGAGTTCGATTCCCGCTCGCGGTCACGACCCAGCTCCAGTGACGACGACCTGAGCCGGTCCTCTGGGTGTCCTCAACCTCGGTCGACTCAGCCTCGGATAAGTACTTGATGGTGCAAGAATGTCAACTTCGCCGCTGGGGAGACAAAGGCGGCCGGGCGTCTTGCTGGCCACCCACCCTCTCGTGTGCCGTGCCGGCCTTCGAATGCGCTCGCGTACAGCACTTGCCCCCACAGTCTTTTAAAGGGGGTTTCTGTGATATCTGTGTGGATTTGGGGGGCTCAGGGGGCTGGGGGGGGGGGGGTTGCGCATACTTCACCACACTGGCTACGAATACTATTACGGCAAACTTTATTATCGGGCGGGGGAGGGTATTGGCTACATCGTCAGAAAATCTCATCCGAACGTCGTCTCTCATGAATTGAAGCAATAACGAAACAACGCAAATACTCAACGCAAACGCCAATAACTCTGCGTAGCCTTCAGATGGGAAAAAAAACATGTAATAATACTAATCATAGGTGACGTTAGCCAGATACTCATTTGAGGCTGAGTCGACCTAGGGGAGGCCCAGGATTGCTTCAGATGATCGTCACTGGTGTTGGCCGTGACCGGGAATGGAACGCACCGTCGCTGTATATAAATACATATTCTGACGATAATAATTCGATTAAATTAGTTTTCTTTCGGCTGTTATGACCTTAGCAGCCTCTTGTGGCTGTGGGTCACGTGGACTGTAGTATTAGCCGTCAAATAAGCGGAGTCCGATTCACTCTCGATGGACGAGGTCCGTAGAAGCGAGTACAGTGGCGACTCGCTGTTAACTACCTCGCCCAGTATACGGGAGGAGGTAAGTTCGATCCCGACCCTGCCGCCTGCTGCTGTATATGTGGAGTCTGCGTGTCTCTCTCTCCCCGTGTGGATTTTTTCCCGCGTTCTCCGGCTTTTATTATCAACATCACGCGTTTGCTGCGATAAGCCAGGTCGCTTCTGAGAACAGAGCTATACAGCTCCGTGGCTAAAATGAATAAATAAAACATAGTTTAGTGTTCCAGCATCGTCATTTTTGCAAAAAATATTTTTACAACCGCCAATTAGTCGGTTGTGATCACACAGCAGCAGCAGTAGTAACAGCAATCATCGCCAGCCCCTTGCTGTGACGCGTGGCCAGCGTGCTCAAGTCACCTTTTTTGTCGCCGCACAGGGACAGCTGCCACTTCCAAATGCGTTGAGATACAAAGCGCGGAATCGTCGCTTTGTGCTGCAAACCGAGCGGCCCTGAGACTCGCGCACGCGGTGTCCGATGTGCCCCGGCGCACCGACGAAGCTCGTGCACGGACGCCCGATGAGACCCGAATCGATATCATCACCGCGAATCGATGATTCCATGAGGGTATCGCAGCCGTGATATTCCGTATACGACACCACGCTTGTGTTTGACTGGGTAAACACACACACACACAAAGATCCCCCCGTTGTAGCCTTAACAGACTGTCGGGGCAAGTGTTGTTAGCGAGCACCTATGAAGGCCGGCACGGCACACGAGGGGGGTGGGTGGCCAACACTACGCCCGGCCGCCTTTGTCTCCCTAGTGGTGCTGATTTGAGGCTGAGTCGACCTAGGGGAGGCCCAGGACCGGTTCAGAAAATTATATTTGGCCGAGAGCGGGAATCTAACCCGGGTCGCCAGGTTCGTAGCGCAGCGCGCTAACCGCTACACCACCACCACACACACACACGAGACGACAACAATTATCATGATTAATTGTTCTCTAACAACCCCTTTGCCAATCCACTGCTGGATGAACGCCTCCCCCCACCCCCACCCCGCCCCCGCCGTGCCGGTCGTGAGTATTGTTTGACCATACTTCACCACGCTGGTCAGTGGGTGGCGTGGTGGTGGATTCAGAGCACCAAGGTTTTAAGGTGCCCATCGCCACTTAAGTCGTGAGCTCAGGAGTCGAACTCAGGTTGGCCGGGTTCATATCACGCAGTGCGCTAACCGCTGCACCACCGCTCTACCCCCACCGTACTATTCATAGATATCCCTGCGTGTGGTGGTGTATACAGGGAATATGCACATATATATATATAAAACCCGCAGAGATAGATAAATATATGTGTGTGTGTTGCCGCATTTGGGAATTGTGCTATATTTATAGGGCAGATAAATATATATTATACAGTGCATCTTAAAATGGACCCGGTCATCTTAGCGATTTAGATGCGCTTACGTGTTAGAGTTTAGCCTTACGCTACGTCTCAAATCATTATTGGGTGTATATATGCAGTGTGGTAGATATACACACAGCAGCAGACGGTGATGGATAGGAGGTGGTCAAACATCACAGCGGAGTGGCGGCAGAGCGATGGCAAATGGATCGCGTCCGAGATTGAGGGACCATCCGAGGGAGAGATGGAGCGACGACGATGATGATGATGATGGGACCCAGATCCTCACGTTTTCCCAGAGCCCGGCATGGATTGCTCGCTACACAGCGAGGATTGCGAGAGGCTGAGGCGGCGGCGGCGGCTTTGGGAGGAGGAGGCCCTTTAAAAGAAAAAAACAAATCCAGCAGTTGATTGACCACCGCTGATTAGCGCGGTTGGCGTTACGTACGGCGCGAAAGAAGTTCGGCACAAACGCGCACCGCCACGCCACGCTCCGCTGCACCAATGAAGCCGCTCGCGGCACGAAAGAAGCCGCGCACGGAACCCGCCGAGTGAATCGTGTTCCGTGACGGCCAACGAGTGAATGAATGGACGAGTGAATGGATGGACGAGTGAATGGATGGACGAGTGAATAAATGGACGATTTAATGAATGAGTGAACGACGAACGGACCGAAGCCGAAGCCGCTGCGCGACAATAATTCAGCAGCAGCAGCGGTCAATTGTCGCAGAGTTCACGGAGAGAGCGGCTTTGCCTCGTCCCTCTGTGTGTGCGTGTTGGGTTTGCGCGATGTCGCGCTGTGAATGTGCGGGTAACCGGGGGGGGGGGGGGTTCTACCCGTGATGCACCCTCTGCGATGCCGCTTGAAGTCACTACACACACAGAGATACACACACACACACACAGATACACACACAGATACAAACACAGAGATACACACACACACAGATACACACACAGATATATACACAGAGATACAAACACAGAGATACACACACAGAGATACACAGAGATACACACACAGAGATACACACACAGAGATACACAGAGATACAAACACAGAGATACACACACACAGATACATACACACAGAGATACACAGAGATACACACACAGAGATACACAGAGATACACACACAGAGATACACACAGATACATACACAGATACATACACAGAGATACACACACAGAGATACACAGAGATACACAGAGATACACAGAGATACACACACAGAGATACACACAGAGATACATACACATATACACGCAGACATACACGCAGATACACACGCAGATACACACGCAGATACACACACATACACACATAGATACATATTGTGTGCGTGTACTGTGCGTGTACTGTTTTACTGTGTGTGTGTACTGTGTGTGTACACTGTGTATGTACTGTGTGTGTACACTGTGTATGTACTGTGTGTGTACTCAGTGTACACACACAGTACACACACAGTACATACAGCACACACAGTACACACACAGTGTACACTGATGATGATGAGATGATGATGAGGATCGGGCTGTAAACACCAGAGCACAGGACGAGATACCCGGCTGTTGAACGCGACACCTAAACCAGCCAACACTGTCAACGTGCGAGAGCATTCCTGGAACCGTGAGGCTCCACTTTGCCCTCCTTCCCTCTGACGACGAGTGGCAGCGGCGGCGGCCTGCATTGCGGTGGCAGTGGTGGTGGTCGTGGTGGTGGTGGTCGTGGTGGTGGTGGTGGTCGTGGTGGTGGTGGTCGTGGTGGTGGTCGTGGTGGTGGCGGTGGTGGTGGTGGTCGTGGATGACTGCCCCCGAGATGCGCCGCTCGTGGCCCCGATTCATCGTTGGCACATCGCTCCACAGGACACCTCTCGAATCAATGCACGGCACGCGCTGCGCCGCACATGTCCGCCCTGGTCCACCGCGCTCCATTACGCGTGGCTACCTCGACGGCGAATATGTCGATTTCACATATATACAAAGACGAAGATCCCCCGTGTAGACTTAACAGACTGGTGGAGCAAGTGCTGTTAGCGAGCGAACGGTACACGAGGGGGTGGGTGGGTGGCCAGCACCGCGCCCGGCCAGTGGCGATGTTTACACAACGCACCAGACACTCATTTGAGGCTGAGTCGACCTAGGGGAAGCCCTGGACCGGTTCAGATAATCGTCACCGGTGGTGGCCGTGAGCGAGAATTGAACCCGGATCGCCGGGTTCGTAGCGCAGCGGAGTGCTAATCGCTATACCACCGCTCCCCACATATATACACACACATATCTACACATACACGCATACACTGCACTAATATGGATTGTAAATAATGTGCCTGCAGTTTCATCATCCTGTGTCAACTGGGCTCCATCACGACGACGACGACGATGATGATTTAGACTATAATTATGACGATAATGATTTAGACAATGATGATAATGATTTTTAGACTAATTATGACGATGATTTAGACGACAATGGTGACATGATGATGATGAAAACAATAATTACGACACGATGATAATTTACGTAATATGATTATGACGATGATGATGTAGACGATTATGATTAAAATTATGATTTATACAATGGTGATTATTTTAAAAAGTTATGATAATTTACGTGATGATAATGACGATATATTTACACATTTTTAAAATAATAATTTTATACATATACTTATATATTTATACTATACACGAATGACAACCACGACGGCAAGACGTTAACAATAACGACGATTGGGGGGGGGGGGGAGAAACACAAAGACAAAGCCCCCCTCTGATAGCCTACAAAGGATGTCGGGGCAAGTGCTGTTAGCGAGTAAGCAACAATAGAAAGCCGATCGAGGTGGGTGGCCAACACCACGCCCGCCCGCCTTTGTCTCCCACCAGTGGCGATGTTTACACACCAGGTACTCATTTGAGGCTAAGTCGTTCTACGGGAGGCCCAGGACCGGTTCAGATAATCGCCGCCGGTGTTGGCCGTGAGTGGGAATAGATCTCGAGTCGCCGGGTTCGTAGCGCAACGCGCTAACCACTCCACTCTACCGCATACGCACACGCGTATAAATATATACCCTGCATATATATATAACACCATGCGAACATAAAATAACAGCCTCGAATGGCAATAAAGGATCATTTGTGCCCTTTTCGCGAGAGTCGGAAGCGATCGTCGTGATCGATACATTGAATTAGTGTCAATTGGCACTGATTACACGCTCACGAAATGCAGACGATGAATATTCACGCGACGATCGTTGGCAACGGAGATTAGATCTCTGAGATTTTTTCGATGTTACCGTCGCCGATGTACGATTGGTTGCACAATTATCGGGTGGGAGAGAGACAGAGAAAAAATATATTTACGTACAAGGCTATGGCAAGTTTAGTCTATAATTAAGCGTATTATTAATAGGTTGTTGTTGTTTTTCAAAAAAGATATATTATCCGTTGACAATAATAAAGGTGATCGTTGGGAGGGTGAAACATCTCGTTGTGTGCGTGCGTTCTGTCAGTTGTACGCATCGATGGTGACTGTTGGAATTTGTGTAAGAAAAATTAGAAAACTGTAATTGACTTGTAAACTCATACAGATAAAGACAAAGACCCCCCCCCCCATCTCCTGGCGGCAAGTGCTGTTAGCGGGCACCTATGAAGGCCGGAACGGCACACGAGGGAGATGGGTGGCCAGCACCACGCCCGGCGGCCTTTGTATCCCCGGCGGCGATGTTTACGCACCGGGTACTCATTTTTGGCTGAGTCGACCTAAAGGAGGCCCCGGGACCGGTTCGGATAATCGTCACTGGTATTGGTGGCCGTAAGCGGCAATATATATGCACACACACACACGCAAGCACACACACACAAATATCTTCGTCGGAAATCTGCAACATTCCAACACACAAAAGAAAACATGCATTACATAGCGCATTACGCAATGCTGCACGATGTATGGAATGTTGTGGACCATACTTCACCACGCCGGTCCATGTTGGATGGTGATCAAGGTTTGAAAATAAAGTGAGACGCGATATTCGATTAAATTCGTTTTTTTGCAAGCTAAAATTAAATGCGATTGTATTAATTATTCTTCTTCTTTAACGATAATTAGCAAGCCTGGTACGCACACGTGCATACACACACACATGAATATACATGCGTGTACACACAGACACACACAACAGGCATTTGACGTATACTCTATGCAATTAATACTGCACGCAGATGTACACAACTGTGTGTGCTTGTATAATTTACTGGGACGCTGCATAATTAATGTCCTGTTGGATTTAAGCATTTTTAATTACAGGAGGGATTAGATCGAAAATAATAATAATAATGCCCTGAAATGAAAATTACGTAGTCGCGCAAACCCGCTCGTTCACGGTGCTATGCAAGATGGTCTATTGCCCGAAACGTCGCCTCAATTGTTTATATATGGTGTGTTCGTGTGGTCGACTCAGCCTCACATGAGTACCTGGTGCGGTGTGTAAAAACATCGCCACTGGGGAGACAAAGGCGGCCGGGCGTGGTGCTGGCCACCCACCCCCTCGTGTGCCGTGCCGGTCTTCATATATGTTCGCTAGCAGCGCTTGTCCCAACAGCGTGTTGAGGCTATACGGGGGATCTGTGTCTTTGTCTTTTGTGCATAGCACCCGGCACAGCTAAAACACACACACAGAGACACCCCCCATAGCACGAACAGACTGTTGGGGCAAGTGCCGTCAGCGAGCACCGATAAATGCCGACATCAACTCACTCACACACACACATGATTCACCACACACACATATATATGTATACAATTCCCGCTATCATTAGAGATCGTCAACGAACCGAGTCTCAGATAAAAAAAAAACAATTATACAATTACACCGGTATCGACCAAGATTGTACGACCTAAAGAGAAAAATAAAAACCCCTCCACAAATTAGTCTCGGCGAGACTCCACGCCACCGGTGTTGAACTCCCCCCCTCCAGCACGTTGCTCATCGCGATGACACGATGCGCGCACGAGGTCGTCTCGTCGCGCATTGCGCGCACGACTCCCTCCCCGATCTCCCCCCCCCCTCCTCCTCCGACTCCAACAGACCTCGCAATGCCACGCTCGGCCGTCGTTGGCTGCTCCGCGCGGCCCGTGAGTGGCGAGCGGAGAGCGAAACTAATAAGTATAACCAGTAAAAACTAAGTTTTTCACTATAAATCCTTTATATGCGTGGCGGCTAGAGTCCTCTCGTCCTCTGGCTTGAGATGGCTGCCACCTATGGGTCAGATGATTACATTGCACCATTAAGCAATTGGTAATTAAATATAATATTTTTGTCCTAAAAAGTGTAACATTTTGGAAAAAATTTTTCACGAACATTAATTGTCACGCACAACGAGTCTGTGTGGAAAATGTCAGCTCGATTGGATCACGGGAAGTGGGTTAAAAACACGACCGAAAGATTTGCACGGTCCGAAGCAAGCAAGCAAGTGAACTTAATATAAAGGATTTAAAAACGAGGCGCTACTCAGGCTGCGGCGAAATCCGTTGACTGTCCCGCAAAATAACGCAACGCCGCACCGACCGGCGTAGTTGCAGTATCGTCCCAGTGACCCACTCCCCACACAGCCACAGCCACCCCACGATCGGCACGGCGTGGAGGTGGTTGGCGAAAGACGAGTTTCATCCAGCAGTGGATTGGCAATCTTCCAACACCGTACATGTCTACTGTGCATGGTGTTGTCAGGTGCTGCGGAGATTAGTGTTAAAACATGTCGTATATATGTATGATATTATATACACACACACAGTGTTATGTATGTTCACGATCGGTGTTTTATAACCTGTCGTGAAACGCGCGCGGAGGTGGTGATGGTGAGGAGCGGTGGTGCTGCGGTTAGCGCCACGCTGCGCTACGAACCCGGCGACCCGAGTTCGATTCCCGCTCACGGCCACCAACGCCCGTGGTGACGATTATTTTAACCGGTCCTGGGCCTCCCCTAGGTCGACTCAGCCTCAAATTAGTACCTGGTGCGGTGTGTAAAAACATCGCCACTGGGGAGACAAAGGCGGTCCGGCGTGGTGCTGGCCACCCACCCCCTCGTGTGCTGTTCCGGCCTTCGTAGGTGCTCGCTAACAGCACTTGCCCCAACAGTCTGTGAAGGCGACACGGGGGATCTTTGTCTTTGTCTTAGTGGGCGGGGCGAGGGGGTGTGGTGGGTAACTGGCGATTCGATGAGTCGGTTTTAGTCTTTGTTAATCGTAAACATTGCGGAGTTTTTTGTTTCTCGAGGGTTTTTTTTTTACGCCACTCAAAAATCATCGACTCACCAAGAGGGGGGCCCTTCCTCGGACATTCGGCCGCGCGTCAAAGTCCCCGACACGCAGCGCGCTCAGTCGATGTCGACACAATGACACCGCTTTCATCGCCGTATCCTCCAAATGATAATGATTATTATAATAATTCACGGTTGCTTGTAAAATCATGCATGTAGCATGAAAGCGAATTCGCGGAAAACCACGTAAGGGGAAAAACCGGTTTAAACAAAATGCCGTAACCGGTTTTACCGCACTTTTGTGTATACTGTACTGCCTGTGTCTGTCTGACGAGCGCTACAATGTGAAGGGGAGAATAAAACATTCAAATGTGAGGAAAACAACAACAGCTGTCATTGTGAGTCCGAACAGTGGAACGCATACAACCCAGAGGTTACCGGTTCAATTCCATCTCCCCGGCGCTGCCGTTTAACAAACAAAAAAAACAACGAAGTACATTCACGAATAGGTCGGTTGCCATCCGATTTGGTGACATTCTACTGAAAACGGTTACCGGTTCGCGAACTGTGGTGGGGATTTTTTTTTTGGGATCCGGTCATCGGTGCACTACCGAGGCCGGCGAACCGAGTTCGATTCCCGCTCACGACGACCACCACCAACCACCACCACCACCAACCACCACCACCAACCACCACCAACCACCACCACCACCACCAACCACCAACCACCACCAACCACCACCAACCACCACCACCAACCACCACTAAATAACAAAAAACCCAGCGACGATTATACATGAACGACCGATCCTGCCTAGGTCTACTCGGCCTTTAAACGAGCAGTAAACATCGCCACCGGGGAGACAAAGGCGGCCGGGCGTGGTGCTTGGCCACCCGCCCCCTCGTGTGCCGTGCCGGCCTTCACAGGTGCTCGCTAACAGCACTTGCCCCAACAGCCCGTTAAGACTATACGGGCGATCTTTGTATTTTTCTTAATTGATCTTCTTTGATCACAACCATAACCGTAAATAAATCATCACGCGGGTAAATTGTCGGCCTGCTTCAGTTTATTTTATGGTTCTTGTTGTTGTCGCTGATGTTGCAATCATATTTTGTACCGTTTCTTTTTTTAAATTCGCTTTTGCATTGTATTGAACAATAATACTAACAAGTAATTATTGTTGTTGTTGTCATCAGCATCATCGTCATATAAAATCATATAAACCAGCAATTGTTAGTGGGGTGGTGTGTCTCTGTGTGTGTGTCTCGCGAGGGGACGGGATGGGTGTCGCATCAACAACAGAATCGTCGAAGGCCGTTTCGCGACGCTGTCCTTGCGCATGTACAATATCTACATCGACCTTCATCGCGGATCGAACCCTGCCTCCATCATCAACGTCGTCATCATCATCACCACCATCGACACCGTCATAATCATCGCCGTCACTTTCATCGTCATTATCACCGTCGTCATCATCATCATTGTTATCATCATCAGCTATATTGTCACGATCGTCGTTATCATCACCATCATTAACATAATCATTGTCGTCATTGTTATCATTATCAGCATCCGGGTCGTTGATGTCGTTCACCGAATGATGATGCTAACAGCAGCAGTAGCTGGGGGTTGGACGGCAGTTATCATCGTTAATTTCATTTTCATTCATTGCAGCGGTAACAGATTCATGCGGTTTAAAAAAAAAATCTCTAATAGAATGTCAAGATCATCATCATTATCAGCACGACATTTTAACGAGAGCCGTTATTTTATAACCGTCCAGCAGTAGAGCGAGCGGCTCACATTCATCGGAAGGACTGCGAGAAATGCAAGGTGGTGGTAAATGAATTAGCCCATCATCCTCACCATCTCTCCGGGGCCGATAAAATTGGTACTACTACGTGAGGAAATCAAGTGGTGGTTGTTTTCCTACGGACAGACCCCCCTCCACCCCACCCGCAAACGGCTCCCCCGCCCCGGACATAGGAATGTGGAATTTCCAGCAATAACATGATACGGATTTTTTTGCTCGTTATTTTAATTTGGTTAAAGTTTATGTCACTTATCCGCATTTAAACAAAATATGAGAGCCTCCCTCCCCCCATTCCATTCTCCCCTCCAACTTCTGCAGTCCCCCCCCCTCGACCCCATCTCCCCATCTGCAAAGCTGAAATTAAAATCTCATTAATTTCTGCAGCAGTTTCAACCCGAGCGCATTGTGACCAAATTCCACAACGTAACAATTGTCTCCGCATCGCAAATAAACACCGCATTGAGAATTTATTTAGGCCGAATATAAACTTGTACGTTTTTTAAAAATATATAATAATCATTATTATATTAACGATAGATCTTACGATTTTAAAATAAGCCTCCCACACATGTTTGACCGTGCCCGTGTACGTTTAAAAACAATATAGTGTAATTGTCTTTGCGATGATTACAATAAATTAATCATGATAACGACGCCAATGACGTTGGCACGAGTCGTGATAATCGTCGAAGGAATTTTTGATTTATTTGCTCGGAAGCGAAATCTGTCAAAATCCTCATCACGCATCATCATCATCATTGTCACCTAGACCGCCACGTGACCGTCGTAATCTCATATTTACATAGCAGTCCTGTGTGCGTGTGCGTGTTGGGGTATTGTGTGTGCGCGCAGTATATTCTTACGGTGGGTTATAGATATATGTGTGTATTTACGGTAATTTATACTTGTGCCTGTCAGGGTGTGTGTGTCAGGGTGTTGTGTCGGTGTGTATTGTGTTTATGTGTGTGTGTTAATTGTGTGCAGTCTCTGTTTATTTAATGTTTACTGTGGTTTATACTGTGTATGTGTGTGTGTACGCGTGTGTGTTGTGTAGGTCTATATGTGTGTGTTCAGTATGTGAAGTTTGTGTATTTACGGTGGTGTGCATATATGTGTGTACGCGTGTGTGTGTTTCGGTGTTATGTACGTGCATATTGTGCATGTGTGTGTGTATTCAGTGTGTGCGTTTGTGTTAGGGTGTTGTGTTTGTGTATATGTTATTTATTTAGTGTGTGCGTTGTGTGTGTGCAGTATGTGTGTATAGCGTGTGTCGTGTGTGTGTATACATGTTTGTGTGTGTCGCGTTTGTGGTATGTGTGTGTGTCTTGTGTGTGCCTGTTTGTCCATGTGCTTCGTGTGATGTGTATGTGTATTTAATTTATTTCTTGCATTGCGTGTGTGCGTTCAGTGTGTGTGTGTAGGGTGTGCATGTGCAGGCGTTGTGTGCGTGTTATTTTATCGTGTGTGTATTGTGTATTTTGTGTTTCGCGTGTGTGCTGTGTACCGAAAGCATTTTCACGAGTGCTTACTGTGTGCGATGTATCTTTAGTGTATCTACATGCGTTCGTGTATGCATACATTTAGCGTGTAAACATGTGCTTTGTGTCATATGTATATTGTGTGTATTGTATATATATGTGGTTAGTGTCTGCAATGTATATATGTGTACGCGCTGTAGCCTATGCAGGGTGCGCGATTGTTAGTGTTATTGAGTGTCTATATTGGTGTGCGTAGTTGTGTGAATTGTGTTATTATATATATGTGTGCGTTATGTATTTGTGTATGCAGCAGATGCGTATTGTGTGTGTTTGGCGTGTACGCCTGTGCCGTTGTATATGAACGGGCTTGTCTGTGGAGTGTAGTGTGTGTGGTGTAACAAGTGTGTGTTTAGGCTTGCACTGTTAGTGTGTGAGTGTGTTGTTTGTGTGTGTGTGTGTTTAATAGTGTGGTTATCGTGTACGTACGCATGGGCTGTAGCTGAGTGATGTGTGGTGTGTGTGTGTGTGTGTGTGTTGGCAACACACCTCCACGTGCAGCGTTACGGCCTTTCACAGGTGCTCGCTAACAGCACTTGCCCCAACAGTCTGTGATGTTTATACGGGAAATATTCTTAGTTTTTTCGGTAAAGTCACGTAAACAGTAATCGTGCTGTGACGGTTCCACCTGCAGACGGAAGCTTGTGTTGCCTCCGAAACGTCGTGATTTTTTATTTGACTTTACTTTTCTTAATTTTAATTTTTTACCTACGTGACTTAACCGAAAAAAAAATATGAATCCTTGCACTCACGAAAGCTTCAAATCTAGAATTATACGGGAAATCTTTGTCTTGTATCGGTATTTACGGTGTGTGTTTATATTTCGTTGTTGTATATCGGCGCGTGTGTGTCTTTGTACACCGGGTATCCTTGTATTTTAGATGAGGTGCGTGTGTTTATTTCTTAGGTGTGTATTGGCTTGTGTATGTATGTTTGGCGGGGGGGGGGGGGGTGTAAGTGTGTATGCTGCGTGTTGGAACGATACGAGGGATCTGTCTGTATATGGTGCGCGCGCGTGTTATAGCATGCGCGTGTTATAGCATGCGCGTGTGTGTATATGTGTTTGCTGTGTATTAGTGTGTGTGTGCGTGCGTGCATACATGTACACAAAGAGTTATATGGGGAGCGTGGGATAGGGAGAGGTTGAATTGCACTTACATTTGTACACATGCGTACATTTCCATCGGTAACGTGTTTAATATAATAACAATAATATTAACAATAATATATTTATAATATATTCGCTAAGAGACTTGGGAAAACACGGAATGACAAATATATGACGGTAAATCATATACAATTTCCTACAACACTTCAATGGCGACACGGGACAGATTTAGGCAATTGTCAATCCTTCGTGAGTCCTCGTCTCTGTGAGCGAGTGAGTTAGGCCCGTGAATTAGTCGGTGTGAGAATCGGTGCGAGTCTGTGAGTGAGTCTGTGAGTGAGTCTGTTTCTGGTTCTGTGGGTCGGTCTGTGAGTCCGAGTGAGTTTGATTCTATGAGTGGGTTTGTAGAGTGTGTGAGTCTTTGAGTGAGTTTGTGAGTCTGTGAGTGAGTTTGTGAGTGAGTTTGTGAGTCTGTGAGTGAGTTTGTGAGTCTGTGAGTGAGTTTGTTAGTCTCTGAGTGCGTCAGTGTGTGAATGAACGCGTCAGTGAACGAGTGGATATCGCAGCTTGACGATTTCTTTTTAAGCTCAAGTCTCATTTCCCTCGTTCCGTTTCCCCGTTTAAGAGTGTTCATAAATAAAACTGCATGGCATCGAATATTGATCAACAACACAAGTTAAAGAAACATATTACAAACAAAATAGACGACTGACGTATTTATATATAGTATATTGTACAAAATACGAACTTACAGGAGCACACGTGGGGGGGGGGGGGGGGGGGGGTGGGCGAACGGTGAGAGCTGCCGACGATGATGATGACGGACGAGGTGGAAGGACGCAGACATTGCGGGTGAATTTGGTGGGGAGTTGGGGGGGGGTGGTGAAGCAACATTCACCATCATCACCACCATCACCACCATCATCATCATCACCGCCACCATCATCACCACCACCACCGTCAGTGTAAGAGACTGTTGGCTGAATGTCCCGTCTGATGCTGCGCGAAATAGCCCGCCAGTCCACCGGGCAGTCCCGCGTGAAACGAAGACAGCGGCCCTCTCAGCACCTCGCAGCCGGGAATCAACCCGCCAGAGTGCGGGCTCGACTGCGACAGCGGGGGCGAGCCGGCACCTTGGATGATTCCCTGACTGCTCGACCCGCCACCTCCACCACCACCACCACCACCTCCTCCGCCCGCGGCTGCCGCAGCAGCGGCCGCGGCTGCCGCTGCTGCAGCCGCGGCGCCCATGTGCGGGAAGAAGTAGCCGCCCTGCCCGGCAGCGAGAAGGCCGACCGAGCACGGCCCCAGGGCTCCGTAGGGCCCTCCCGCGGCCGCCGCCGCAGCCGCAGCGGCCGCGGCAGCCGTGGCGCACGGGACGGATGCGGCCAGGGCCGCGGCTGCCGAGAGGTGGTGGGACGCGTAGGGCTGCAGGTCGCCACCCACCAACCTCTCGACGGTCAGGCTGCCCGCTCCGGACCCACCCGCCGTGCCCGACGACCCTCCGCCTACTCCTCCACCTCCGCCCGCGCCTCCCCCGCCGCCCAAGGAGCTCTGGGAGAGAACGGAGCCGTAGGCGGCAGCGGCAGGCGGCGGCCGCGGCCGAGTGGTGGTGGTGGTGGTGGCCGGCGGTGTAGGGCGACGCGGCGCACGCGTAGCTGAGCGCCGACGCAGCAGCTGCAGCACCGCCGACAACCCCTCCTCCTCCTCCTCCGACGCCACCACCACCACCGCCGCCGCCACCTCCCGCGACGATGTGATGGTGATGCTGCTGCGCGTGATGGTGCTGCTGGTGGTGCGCGTGGTGGTGGTGGTGATGGTGCTGCGGCTGGTGCGCGTGGTGGTGCTGCTGCTGCTGAGCGTGATGGTGGTGGTGGTGGAGCGAGAGGAACGGCGATACGGGCCAGTACAGCGAGCTGCCGCGCTCCATGAACGCGAAGGCAGCCGGGGCGAAGCGGGCGCCCCGCTTGAAGGCGAGCTTGCCCCGCGACGTGGTGGAACGCCGACGTAACTTGCCGGTGGTGCCCCCGATGAAGACATCGTCGCTCGACGGGTCGAGCATCCAGTAGTTGCCCTTGCCCGGGTCGTCGTAGTGGCGCGGCACCTTCACGAAGCACTTGTTGAGGCTCAGGTTGTGCCGGATCGAGTTCTGCCAGCCCTGCTTGTTCTCGCGGTAGTAGGGGAAGTTGGTCATGATGAACTCGTAGATGCCGTTGAGCGTGAGCCGTTTCTCGGGACTCTGCCTGATGGCCATCATGATGAGCGCGTTGTAGCTGAACGGAGGCTTCTCGTACTTGCCGTTCTT
This sequence comes from Lethenteron reissneri, assembly GCF_015708825.2. NCBI lineage: Eukaryota > Metazoa > Chordata > Hyperoartia > Petromyzontiformes > Petromyzontidae > Lethenteron > Lethenteron reissneri. Next base: position 4,795,833 of record NC_083789.1, on the reverse strand, counting down.
CTTCTCTCCGTCTTTGCCCGTCTCGCCTCCTCCGCTACCGACAGCCCCCGCTGCTGCTGCTGTTGCTGCCGCTGCTGCTGTTGGCACAGCTACACCGATGTCCTTCTCGACGGAGCCTTTGCGCTCCGGGCTACGCGGCCTCGCTTCCTCGCCGTGCGCGGCGGCACCTCCTCCCGTCGCTGGCTTCGAGTCGACCCGCCTCCCCGCCTCCGGACTGCCCGGGCGACTACTGCTGCTGCTGCTGCTGCCGCTGCTGTTGCCGCTGCTCACACCGTCGACATTCACGATCGGTTCGCGCACAGCGGAGATCACCCGGAATGACGGCTGCTGCTGTTGTTGCTGTTGTTGTTGTTGCTGTGCGGCGATATCCACGGCGGACAGTCGACCGCTGCTACTTAGCGGCCTATGATGCTGGTGGTGATGCTGCTGCTGTTGCTGCTGCTGCTGGTGGTGGTGCTGGTGGTGGTGGTGATGGTGGTGGTGGTTGTGGTTTTGGTGGTGCAATAAGGGCGGCGGCGGTAGCGAGTGTTGGACCGTCTCGGGCAGGAGGCTGTCGATGGTGAAGGACGTCGTCTTGGGTCCGGCCTTCCTCTCTGCGCGCTGATCGCCCATGTCCAGCATGTCCACGCTGCTGTGGAGGAGGAGGAGGTGGAGGTGGTGCGGTGAGACGCGGCGCGAGACGGGGTCACGGCAGCGGCGGCGGCGGCGGCGGTGGTGGTGGTTGCCGACGGGGAAAGGCGACGAGGAGGAGGAAGAAGGAGGAGGAGGAAGGAGGAGGAGGAAGGAGGAGGAGAGGCGAGCGCAGAGAGGTGAGATCGCGGCAGGAGCCAACAGCGACTGAACGCGAAACCTCCCCCCTCCCCTCTCTCCCCCCTCCCCTCTCTCCCCCCTCCCCTCTCTCCCCCCTCCCCTCTCTCCCCCCTCCCCTCTCTCCCCCCTCTCTCCCCTCCCCTCTCGCCACCCCACAAGTCTACATCCTCCACTCCCTCCCCCCCTCCCCTCTCGTCCACCACAACTCCCCCCACCACCACCAGCACCACCAGCAGCACCACGAGAGAGAGTTACTCTCTCTCTCCTCCTCCTCGTCTTCCCAACCCCACTTTGTAACTCTCCCTCCCTCCCTCCCCTCCACAAGCGGGAGGGGGGAGGGGGGGAATGCACCTGAGGGGCGGGGCTACCCCCCCCCCACCCCCGCCTAGCCCCGCCCCCCTCCCACTCCCCCGCACCGCGCGCGACCCCTGTTCGCGCCGCGACCAATAGGGAGGAAGCAAGTTGTGTTGCGTACACACACACACATACACGTGTGTGTACACACACACACATACAGACGTGTGTGTACACACACATACACACGTGTACACACACACACATACACGTGTGTGTACACACACACACATACACGTGTGTGTACACACACACACATACACGTGTGTGTACACACACATACATACACGTGTGTGTACACACATACACACGTGTACACACACACACATACACACGTGTACACACACACACATACACGTGTGTGTACACACACATACAGACGTGTGTGTACACACACACATACACACGTGTGTGTACACACACACATACACACGTGTACACACACATATATACACGTGTGTGTACACACACATACAGACGTGTACACACACAGACATACACACGTGTGTGTACACACACATACACGTGTGTGTACACACACACATACACACGTGTACACACACACACATACACGTGTGTGTACATACACACGTGTACACACACATATATACACACACGTGTGTGTATACACACACACATACACATATATACACACACACACGTGTGGACGCACACACGTGTGTATACACACACATATATACACACACATATATACACACATGTACACACACACATACACGTGTGTGTGTACACACACACATATATATACACATGTACACACATATATACACACGTGTATGTGTGTGTGTACATGTGTGTATATATGTGTCTGTGTACACACACACATACATACACACATGTGTATGTGTGTGTACACACACACGCGTACACACGCGCGCGCGAGTGTATGTACGTGTGTCCGTGCACGCACATACACTCGTGCGTATGTATTACATACGCAAGTACCTGTAAAGTGCACACACACACGTGTGTTAAACGTGCGTGTGCGTGTGTTGAAGCGAATATCTGAACCGTCTTTCAGCTCCGTCTCGTGTATGTGCGGTGTGTACAAAACAAAAAAAATCAGCACTGGGGAGACAAAGGCGGCCGGGCGTGGTGTTGGCCACCGAACCCCCACCCCCGCGCGTGCCGTAATGCAGCACTTGCCACAACAGTCTGTTAGAGGCTAGATGGGGTATCTTTGTCTCTGTGTATTTGTGTGTGTTTGATACACAAACGCGCGCGCGTGTGTATAATATATGTGTGTGTGTGAACTTACAAATACACACGAATATATACACAACACGAGTACAGGTTACGCGTGTGTATAATGTGTGTGTGTGATCTGTTGATGAAGACTTGCGACTTACGCACAGAGACAAAGATCCCCCGCATAGCCTTTAACGGACTGTTGGGGCAAGTGCAGTATTAGCTAGCGCCGCTATGAAGGCAGAGGGGGCTAGGTGGCTAATTCCACGCCCGGCCGCCTTTGTCTCCGGCAGTACCAGGTACTCATTTAAGGTTGAGTGGACACAGGGGAGTGGGGGGCAAGAAACTACGAGGATATTCGTCACCAGTGTTGTGTAGACGTGGGCGGGAATCGAACTTGGGCCCGCCGGGATCGTAGTGCAGTGCGCTAACCACTGCGCCACCGCTCCCTCGACACAGTGACACGCGCACGCACGCGCGCGGGTATGTTATGTAGAGTACGTGTTTATTTATAGGCGCGTGTATATATACACACATTTCATTATCATCAGCCGTGATTGTATTATTTGATATTATACACACAAACAAATATTTTCCATTACACACACACATACACACAGATGCACACAGACACACCGACTGTATGTACAGACACACCTACGTATATTTATACACACATACTGGCACACACATGCAAATATCACCCGTAACAGCGCTGTTTGCGAGCGCCTATTAAGGCCGAAAACGTTGGCCAATTCCACGCCCGGCCGCCTTTGTCTCCCCAGTGATGATGTTCACACACCGCACCAGCTACTCATTTGAGGCTGTGGTCGACCTAGGGGAGGCCCAGGACCGGTTCAGATAATCGTCACTGGTGTTTGCTGTGAGCGGGAATCGAACTCGGGTGTCTGGATTCGTAGCGTGGGGGGGGGGGGGGTAGTGGTTAGGGCGCTGCGCTACGAACCTGACGTTTATCTGAACAGTTCCTGGGCCTCCCCTAGGTCGACTCAGCCTCAAATTAGTACCTGGTGCGGTGTGTGAACATCGCCACTGGAGAGACAAAGGCGGCCGGGCGTGGCGCAGGCCACCCACCCCCTCGTGTGCCGTGCCGGCCTTCATAGGTGCTCGCTAACAGCACTTGCCCCAACAGTCTGGGCAGGCTATACGGGGGGTCTTTGTCTTGTTTTTTTAGTAAAAACAAATGTTCGTGCATTACCGTTAACTGTATAGAAAACCCGTTGTTTTTTTTAATCGGTTTTAACCGTTTTTAAATACAAAATCCTACATAAAATGAATCGAGCACTAAACACAAGCCTGCCGCATTGCGTTGTAACGGGGAAATGAATGGAACTTCCACGGCGGTGGAGCGATCGGTTAGCCTACTGCCCCTCGACGTTACCGGTAACCGCATGGAAAACCGGGTTTAACCGGTTTGACGCACGCACAGAAACCGTTTTTTTTAAACCGGTTTCCCGCACAAACAGGAATGAAAAAAACCGGTTTTTAACGGTTCGCCACACGAACAGAAATTAAAAACCGGTTTAAAAAATTACCCCGGTTTCACCGGTTCGCGGCACGAACATAAATGAAAAACCGGTTTACAAAACCGGTTTACAAAACCGGTTTTTACCGGTTCGCGGCACGAGCGTAAGATGCCGTTTCACCCGAGACAGGAACGGCAGCTGCCGCATCGGTGGCGTCGTGAGCAGCGGAAGCAGCAAATGACTGAGAGCCTCACACACCACACACTACACACACTATACACACACAACACACACACACAACACACACACACACACAACACACACAGCACAAACACAACACATACAACACACACACAACACACAACACACAAAACACACACATCCACACCACACAAACACACACACACAACACACACACAACACACACACAACACACCACACCACACTACACCCACACCCACACACAACACACACACAACACACACACACAGACACCACAACACACACACACCACACCCACACCACACACACACAACACACACACACAACACACACACCACACACACAACAACACACACACCGCTTCAACTCCATCTCCCTCGAGTTGAGGCCAACCTCCGCGCGCGAGCAACTTGCAGGGAACCTGCGGCGTCTCCTCCTTCCGAACCATTGGAAACGGTTACCGGTTCACGGCGTTTGAAACCGGCGATCGATTCGGGCAAACGGTTACCGGTTTCACGGGTCGTTCTCCAGCAACGTACACGCGCGCACAAAGACAAAGATCCCCCGTATAGCCTTAACAGACTGTAGGGGCAAGTGCTGTTAGCGAGCACCTATGAAGGCCGGCACGGCACGCGAGGGGGGTGGGTGGCCAACACCACGCCCGGCCGCCTTTGTCTCCCTAGCGGCGATGTTTTTACACACCGCACCAGGTACTCATTTGAGGCTGAGTCGACCTAGGGGAGGCCCGGGACCGGTTCAGATAATCGTCAGTGGTGTTGGCCGTGAGCGGGAATCGAACTCGGGTCGCCGGGTTCATAGCGCAGCGCAGCGTAGCGCTAACCGCTACACCACCGCTCCCCACACGCGCGCACGCACACACTGGCGCACGCACATTCTGTGTAATGTGTTTGCGAGGCTGCCGTGCGAACCCACGTGCGCGATTAACTTTCACCTAAAGCTATGCGCGTATTTACTTACACGCGCGACTGATGATTCGCGCAGTGTGCCGCTATATAATTATTTAGATATGCGGGGTCAGTCTAAATAAAGATTCTGATTCTGGATCGACTTCAAGATCGCATTCGCCACCCCTCGCCCTCTCATCTCACTCTGCACCACTCCACGCACTCCCCTACCTCTCCCCTCTCATCTCACTCTACTCCTCTCCTTACACTATCCTACCTCTCCCCTCTCATCTCACTCCACTCCGCTCCACACTCTCCTCTACCTCTCATCCCACTCTTACTCCCCTCCACACACTCTCCTACCTCTCCCTTCTCATCTCACTCTACTCCCCTCCACGCACTCTCCTACCTCTCCCTTCTCATCTCACTCTACTCCCCTCCACGCACTCTCCTACCTCTCCCTCTCATCCCACTCCACTCCCCTCCACGCACTCCCATACCTCTCCCCTCTCATCTCACTCTACTCCCCTCCACGCATTCTCCTACCTCCCCCCTCTCATCTCACTCCACTCCCCTCCACGCACTCCCATACCTCTCAACTCACTCGACTCCCCTCCACGCACTCTCCTACCTCTCCCCTCTCATCTCACTCCACTCCCCTCCACACACTCTCCTACCTCTCCCCTCTCATCTCACTCTACTCCCCTCCACGCACTCTCCTACCTCTCCCTCTCATCTCACTCTACTTCCCCTCCACGCACTCCCCTACCTCTCCCCTCACTCTACTCCCCTCCACGCACTCTCCTACCTCTCCCCTCTCATCTCACTCCACTCCCCTCTACGAACTCCCCTACCTCTCCCCTTTCATCTCGCTCTACTCCCCTCCACGCACTCCCCTACCTCTTCCCTCTCATCTCACTCTACTCCCCTCCACGCACTCCCATACCTCTCATCTCACTCTACTCCCCTCCACACACTCTCCTACCTCTCATCCCACTCTACTCCCCTCCACGCACTCTCCTACCTCTCTCCTCTCATCTCACTCTACTCCTCTCCACGGACTCTCCTACCTTTCCCCTCTCATCTCACTCTACTCCCCTCCACACACTCTCCTACCTCTCCCCTCTCATCTCACTCCACTCCCCTCCACACACTCTCCTACCTCTCCCCTCTCATCTCACTCCACTCCCCTCCACGCACTTTCCTGCCTCTCCCCTCTCATCTCACTCTACTCCCCTCCACACACTCTCCTACCTCTCGCCTCTCATCTCACTCTACTCCCCTCCACGGACTCTCCTACCTCTCCCCTCTCATCTCACTCTACCCCCCTCCACGCACTCTCCTACCTCTCATCTCACTCTACTCTCATCTCACTCTACTCTCATCTCTCTCTCTCTCTGCTCCACAGAGACCGATGCTCTCCTGGTCTCTGTCTCGACCTCCGCTCAATGGGAGGTCGCCCATTCTCCTCTGCTGCCCCCCCCCTCCTCCACAGCCTGGAACTCCCCTCCCTCCACCAGCCGTCCGTGCTGTCGACTCCCCGTGGCACTTCAAGTCCAGGCTCAAGACTTTCCCTCCTCCCTCTCCGCGCCTCTAAGCCGTCAAATGTTCGCGCTGGTTTTCCTGCACAGCGTCCGGAATTCAAAGCGTGGTTCGTCACGTGAATGCGCCGACACAATACGCACCATGGCATCAAGTACGGCCCTTCGTCCCTGTGTCTACGACTTGGTGGACGTGGGACTTGTTTCGTAACCGCGCGTAGCCCACCGTGCTCATCGGAGATGCCGGTTATCCACTGCTGGATACAAGCCCTCCCCGCACGCCGTGGAGGTATTGGGGAAGAGGAGATTTGTTGACCATACTTCACCACGCTGGTCAGTGCGTGTTGGTGAATGAAGGGGGTGGGGTTATTCGTCGCCACTGATGATAGCCGTGGCTGGGAATTGAACTCAGGTTTTTTTTTTTCTGTCGGATTCACGACTAAAGCGCGTTCACTCACCACTGAGTCAAACGCGCTCGGCCATGCACCATACTCGCTCACACGCCGCAGTTCTGCGCGCACATTCACTCGCTTTGCATGCAGGATACGCATGTGTACCTCGAGACAAAAGACAAAGATCCCCCGTGTAGCCTTTCGACAGACTGTAGGGGCAAGTGCTGTGAGCGAGCGGCACCTATGAACGCCCGCACGGCGCACGAGGGGGTGGGTGGTCAACACCACGCCCGGCCGCCTTTGTCTCCCCAGTGGCGATGTTGACACATCGCACCAGGTACTCATTTGAGGCTGAGTCGACCTGGGGGAGGCCCAGGACCGGTTCAGATAATCGTCAACTCGAGACACACACACAGACACGCGTTAATGCAAAACAAATATATACAGCGGTATGAATGTGGTTAAATCGTTTAAACTAAACAAATATACCCACGTGGGCAATGGGATACAATCGTATCCGTAGTGACACACACACCCCTGCCGCGCAAAGGACAATTAGCCGTACAGTATAAACTGTATAATACATCACACGGAGCGATGTTCATCATCATCAACATCACCACCATCATCAACATCACCACCACATCAACATCACCACCATCAACATCACCACCATCAACATCACCACCATCACCACCATCAACATCACCACCACCATCAACATCACCACCATCACACCATCAACATCACCACCATCACCACCATCACCATCACATCAACATCACCACCACCATCACCTCCATCAACATCACCACCATCACCACCATCAACATCACCACCATCACCACCATCAACATCACCACCATCAACATCACCACCACCATCAACATCACCACCATCAACACCATCACCACCATCAACATCACCACCATCACCACCATCAACATCACCACCATCAACATCACCACCATCACCACCATCAACATCACCACCATCAACATCACCACCATCACTATCATCACCACCATCACCACCATCAACATCACCACCATCACCACCATCAACATCACCACCATCACCACCACCATCAACATCACCACCATCAACATCACCACCATCAACATCACCACCATCACCACCATCAACATCACCACCATCAACATCACCACCATCACCACTATCAACATCACCACCATCAACATCACCACCATCACCACCATCAACATCACCACCATCAACACCATCACCACCATCAACATCACCACCATCACCACCATCAACATCACCACCATCAACATCACCACCATCACTACCATCACCACCATCAACATCACCACCATCACCACCATCAACATCACCACCATCAACATCACCACCACCATCAACATCACCACCATCAACATCACCACCATCACCACCATCAACATCACCACCATCAACATCACCACCATCAACACCATCAACATCACCACCAACATCACCACCATCAACATCATCACCATCACCATCACCACCATCAACATCACCACCATCACCACCATCAACATCACCACCATCACCACAATCAACATCACCACCATCACCACCATCAACATCACCACCATCACCATCAATATCACCACCATCAACATCACCACCATCAACATCACCACCACCACCATCACCACCATCACCACCATCAACATCACCACCATCACCACCACCACCATCAACATCACCACCACCATCAACATCAGCACCATCAACATCACCACCACCACCATCACCACCATCACCACCATCACCATCATCAACATCACCACCACCATCACCACCATCAACATCACCACCATCACCACCATCAACATCACCACCATCATTGCGCGTTTGCTTCATCCAGGAAAACCGCGAGTCTCAAGAATCGCTGTCAAAGATGCTCTTGCCACATTCATTCCGACACAAATTGCGTTGACGAGTGTGAGTGTTTTTTTGTTTGTTTGTTTGGCTATGTGCCATGGAGAAGGACCGTTGCCTGAAACGTCGCCTATTTGTATATATATATATATTCCGTTTAGGGCCACAGTGTTGTTGACGAATGCGTCGAGGTTGTTGTTGACGTTGTTGTTGTTGTTGACGTTGTCACAAATTTGTTTTAAAGTACCGGATTCTAAGTTGCAACCCCCCCCCCACACACTTTTGTTTTACATCTGTGAGGTGGGGGGGGGGGGGGGTAAAGTGAGTGCGTCTTATAATCCGAATAATAATTCACGGATAACCACACCACCACCACCACCATCACACCATCACCACCACCCCACCACCACCATCACCACCACCACCATCACACCACCACTACCCCACCACCATCACACCACCACCACCCCACCACCACCACCATCACACCACCACCATCACCACCATCACATCATCACCACCACCATCACCACCACCATCACACCACCACCATCACACCACCACCACCATCACCACCACCATCACTCCACCACCACCATCACACCACCACCATCACACCACCACCATCACACCACCACCACCATCACCACCACCATCACTCCACCACCACCATCACACCACCACCATCACACCACCACCATCACGACCACCACTCCACTCCACCACGACCACCACTCCACCACGACCACCACCACTCCACCACCATCACACTACCACCACCACTCCACCACGACCACGACCACCACCATCACCACCACCACCATCACCACCACCCCCACCACGATCGCCCGAAACGCCACTCGAGGCTCGATACGGCCAGACCAGCACACGTTGGCGGCGAGAAGCAAGGTGGTGGTGGATGTTGTTGATGATGGTGGTGGTTGTTGATGATGGTGGTGGTTGTTGGTGGTGGTGGATGTTGTTGATGATGGTGGTGGTGGTGATAATAGCGGGGAAGGTCGTGGTGGTGGTGGTAGTTATGATTTGGAAGAGAGGGAGCGAGATGAAGGTGGTGGTGATCTTGAGGGCCATGAAGCTGGTGGTGGTGGTAGCGATTGCAGATGTGACGACGTTGGTGACCACGGCGGCGATGTCATTGATGGTGGCATCGATTGTAGCGACGCTCGTGATTACACCCACGATGGTGGTACATTGATTATATACATTGTCACGATGGTAGTGATTACAGCAACATGGCGATGATTTACATTTGGTGATGATTGCGAATGTAACGGTGCCGACGCTGATGATGACGACGATGATGATGACGATGATGACGACGATGATGATGTAGACGATGATGATGACGATGATGACGACGATGATGATGACGACGATGATGATGACGACGATGATGATGACGATGATGATGACGGTAATGATGATGACGATGATGATGACGATGATGATGATGACGACGGTAATGATGACGATGATGACGACGATGATGACGACGATGATGACGACGATGATGACGACGATTATGATGACGACGATGATGATGACGATGATGACGACGATGATGACGACGATGATGATGACGATGATGATGACGACCACGATGATGACGATGATGATGACGATTATGATGACGACGATGATGATGACGATGATGACGACGACGGTCTATGAAGCTGTGCGGGATGCTTCCCTGCGTTCACCTTTGCGCTCGAAGAGGTTGTGATGATGGTCGCGGTGGTTGAGAACGAGGTGGTTGGTGGTGGTGGTGGTTGTTGTTGTGGTTGTTGTTGTGGTTGTTGTTGTTGTTGCTGTGATCCTAGCGCCCAACCGAGCTGCGCATCCAGAAGCGGCGGAGCCACGAAGACGACTCGTGTCCCGCATCCATGACGCGTCGTGCGCTCTCCACGTTCACTCTCTCCCTCTCTCTCTCTCTCCACCCTCTCTAGACTCTCTCCCTGAACTCTCCCCGCACTCTCCACCCTCTCCCTGCACTCTCTCCACCCTCTCCCTGCACTCTCTCTCCCTCTCTCCACCCACTCCCTGCACTTTCCCTGCACCCTCCTTGCACTCTCCCCACCCTCTCCCCGCACTCTTTCTCGCTCTCTCTCTCTCGACCCTCTCCACCCTCTCCCTGCACTCTCTCTCCCTCTCTCCACCCACTCCCTGCACTTTCCCTGCACCCTCCTTGCACTCTCCCCACCCTCTCCCCGCACTCTCTCTCGCTCTCTCTCTAGACCCTCTCCACCTGCACTCTCCCTCTCTCTCCGTCGTGTTTTCCTCTAGATGCCTGATCCCGCGTCTCTCTCCCGCACGCGTCGCTACGATTTCTCCGCGCTCTCTCCCCGCTCCGCTCTCTCTCCCCGCTCTCTCTTCGCTCTCTTTCTCTCACTCGCTTTGCCTCTTTTTTGTTTTTTTTTTTTTTTTTTACGATCAGTGGAAACAAGAAGATGCTCGGTGTATTCGGCACTTTGTTTCGGTCATCATTTCGTAATTTTTTTTTTTTTTTTTTTTTTTTTTAAACGGGGCTTTATGTTGCCCTCGCTCGCTCGCTCTCTCGCTCACTCGCTCTCTCGCTCGCTCTCTCGCTCGCTCTCTCGCTCACTCTCTCGCTTGCTCGCTCTCTCGCTCTCTCTCACTCGCTCTCTCTCTCGCTCATTCTCTCGCTCACTCTCTCGCTTTGCCTCTCCCCGGCACTCTCTCTCTCCGTTCTCTCTTCTCCGCTCTACAACACGTCTCCGTGCTCTCCCTCTCTTCGTACTCTCCCGCCCTCCCGTGCGCCTCTCTCTGCGCCTCTCTTCGAACTCGCCTCACTCATTCGGCACTTTCCCCTCTCTCTCTCTCCTCTCCCCCCCTCTCTCTCCCCCCCCTCTCTCCCCCCCCTCTCTCTCCCTCCCCCTCTCTCCCCCCCCCTCTCTCCCCCCTCTCTCTCCCTCCCCCTCTCTCTCCCCCTCTCTCTCCCCCCCCTCTCTCCCCCCCCCTCTCTCTCCCCCCCTCTCTCCCCCCCCCTCTCTCCCCCCCTCTCCCCCCCTCTCTCCCCCCCCTCTCTCTCCCTCCCCCTCTCTCCCCCCCCCTCTCTCCCCCCCCTCTCTCTCCCTATCTCCCGGTGTTCCCCCCCTTCTGTTCGCACTCTCCCACTCCCTCCCGCGCTCTCCCCCCACCCTTCTCCCCCCCCCCACCTTCTCCCCCCCCTCTCCCCACGCTTCCCCACTTTCTCTGGGCGCTCTTTCCCCCTCTCCCCTCCCCCCCCTCTCTCCCCCCCTCTCCCCCCCTCTCCCATGTCCCCGCGCTCTCTCCCCTCTCTCCCCCCCTCTCCCCTCTCCCCGCACTCTCCCCCTCTCTCCCCCCTCTCCCATCTCCCCGCACTCTCCCCCCTCTCCCCGCGCTCTCCCCCCTCTCCCCCCCTCTCCCTCTCCCCGCACTCTCTCCCCGCACTCTCCCCTCTCCCCCTCTCCCCCCCTCTCTCCCCCTCTCCCCCCCCCTCCCCGCGCTCTCTGCACGCGCTCCGCTAAGGAGTCCACGCCGTGAGCGAGCGGCTCGGGGTTTCGTGTTCGTCTCATGCGATGTTTTTTTCCCGAGATCTCCCTGCTCGCCTACGTATATATGCACACACGCACACATGCACATATTATATATGTGTTTTAATATCTCGATATAGAATTGTGTAAAAAAAATAGATATCCCCCGTGTAACCTTAATAGACTGTTGGGGCAAGTGATGTTAGCGAGCACATGTGAAGGCCGGCACGGCACACGAGGGGTGGATGGGTGGCTATGCATCACTCAATATGTATATATATACAGAATAGAAAATATACACTCGTAACAATTATACATACACACGTATACACACACACCCAATACACACGTATATAGTACAGCACACGAACGCGCATATACACACGCGCGCACCTATGCACAGTATGCCCACACGGACAAGGGTGCGTGACAAAGACTAAGGCAAAGATCACCCGTGTAACCTGTAACAGACTGTTGGGGCAAGTGCTGTTAGCGAGCGCCTATGGGGGTGGGTGGCCAGAAACACGTCCGGCCGCCTTTGTCTCCCTAGTGGCGATGTTAACACACACCGCACCAGGTACTCATTTGAGGCCGAGTCGACCTAGGGGAGGCCCAGGACCGGTGCAGATAAACGTCACTTGGTGTTGGCCGGGAGTGGGAATTGAACCCGGATCGCCGGGTTCGTAGCGCAGCGCTCCCCACGAAATAAACGCGCACACTCATACACACACCACACACACAGACTACACACACCACACACGGCCAAGACACAGACTACACACACACACACGGCCAACACACACACTACACACACACCACACACGGCCAACACACAGACACAAGATATCCCATAAGGCGCACTTACCGAGAAACACAATCCACACGCAATGCACACACACACACCACATACGTAGCACTGATTGTATATATACACACACATCAAGGCACCCTACACATGAAAAATATATCAGTATGCCAAGTGTTGTTAGCGAGTACCTATTAAGGCGGGTATCACACCCGGCCTCCTTTGTCTCATTTACGGCTGAGCCTACCTAAAAGCAGGGCCCGGAATCGCGACGATTTTCGTCGGTGACGATGGCCGTGATCGGGAATCCAACTCAGGGTGATCGTCTTATGAAGCGCAGTGCGCTAATCACTGCGCCACCGCTCCCAAAACAAAGTCATAGATCCTCCGTATAGCCTTAACAGACTGTTGGGGCAAGTGCTGTTAGCGAGTAGCATCTATGAAGGCCGGCACGGCACACGAGTGAGGGGGTGGGTGGCCAGCACGATACCCGGCCGCCTTTGTCTCCCCCAGTGGCGATGTTTTTTATGCACCGCAAACAGATACTCATTTGAGGCTGAGTCGACCTAGAGGAGGCCCAGGACCGTTTCAGATAATCGTCACTGGTGTTGGTGGCCGTGAGCGGGAATCGAACTCGGGTGGCCGGGTTCGTAGCGCAGCGCGCTAACAGCCACACTACCGCTCCCCACATACACACACACAGGTTCACACACACACACAGGTTCACACACACAGGTTCACACACACACAGCACACACACACAGGTTCACACACACAGGTTCACACACACACACAGATCCGCACACACACACAGGTTCACACACACACAGGTTCACACACACAGGTTCACACACACACAGCACACACACAGTTCCGCACACACGCAACAGCGACTGTAAACAAAGACCGACGGAGATTTCAAATTCTCTGTTGTGAATGAACCAGTACTTGTGTTTAATCTGCAAGGTAAACAGACACACACACACTACACACACCTCACAGACACTGCCCTCCCCCCACACACTCGTTATCGTCACGTTAACTAAACATCGTAGTCATCATAATTATATTATCTAAAAAAAGTTTGGCTGGCTGGCGGACGGGCTGGACAGGAGACTGTTGTACTTCAAAGCGCGTTCGGCTTTGCTCGTAGTCATAATAACGACGACGATGATGATGACGATCATTGACAGCCCTTTGTCGTTCGCTGTGACCGTACCTCGCCGTGGAGACACCGCGTGAGATAATTGATGAAGGAGGGGTCAATGCCCGGGACAGGTTCACATCTGACTCGGCGATTCGCCAGATTGTTCGCGCGGTGCGCAAACCACTGCGCCACCGCTCTCCCGTCGTGGAATCAAATACACGTACGCCGCCGTGATGTGATGTGTGTGTGTCTTCTCGTCTTCATTTGCGAAGCGTCGATCCCCTTCCCTTTTAAAGGAACATCTGCGCAGGTTTGCAACATTTAGGCTGGCCTGCCTACGATCCATCTAGGGTTTAACCAGACAAATGACAGATTTTTTTAATTTTTACTTTCGTGACTGCAGGAATTCATATTCTTTGGTTCTTTCGGTAAAGCCACGTTGATAGAAAATAAAATTAAAATAAAGTAAAAAAATAAAATTTCTATTTTTTATCTTTTTTGTTGTTATTATTATTATTATAAAAAGAACTTGTATTTGATTTTTCTATCCACGTGACTTTACCGAAAGAACCAAAGAATATGACAGCTCCTTGTACGATCTGGACACAGTCCCCATCATTGAGCTCCTCCGGCAGGCGAGGCTGCATTGGCTTGGTCATGTAGCCCGCATGCCCAGCCAACCGCATGCCCCCAAGCAGCTTCTGTTTGGCCGCATAGAGGGGGCTAAACGGGCGCGGCACGGGCTGGAGAAGAGATGGAGTGATGTGGTACAGGAGGACGTGGAGCTGAGTGGACTTGCCGATGATTGGTAGCAGCGGTGGTAAAGATGGGCCTCTGTGGAGGAGGAGGCTCATGAAGGACGCTGCTACCGGGCAGTTGGAGGCAGTCGCCCTCCAACAACAGCAAAGGGCCGAGGAGCGACGCTCACAACAACGAGGGGGTGCGAAGGGCGGCTAAAACGCAGCGAGTTGGCAGAATGGGGAGCACTAGTGGTGCATCTGCCAGTCATTTCAGTCAACCAGTGACACCTGGGTCTATCCCGTGACCTGCCTGCAGTCAGCCTTCCACACTTCACGTGCTAGCCTCAAAGTGCACCTAGCCTGGCACAAGCGCTGCGGTGACGTCACCGCCGCGCCGTGTGGAATAGAAACTGTTGTTGGGTGTGTGTGTACACACATTCTGGGGTGGGAAGCTGCAGTGTATTAATGACAAACCCAGCGACACGAGTTCGATTACCCTCACGCGGCCAACATCAGTGGCGAATATCTGAAACCTGTTCTGGGTCTCCCTTAGGTCGACTCGGACTTGAATACGTTCCGGGGGGAAACACCCTCATATATATGCACATGAGTATAACCACATCATATACAGAGCCATTCTTACATACATACATAATAACAGACAAATATAGCCCGTATAGATACACACTTTTGGAGCAAGTGCTGTAAGCGAGCACCTATTAATGCAGTCAAGGTAAGTCAACAGTCATCACGCACCACTTAGGACGTACGCATGCACCCATACACACATACACGGGTATATGTATGTATATATGTACCCACGTGTGGCACAGACCATGTGAACCAGTGCATGTAGAATCCACATATACATCGATATGCGTGTATACAATTCATTATACTCATTACCCCAGCACAAACACGTACACAAACACACATACGCGCACACACACGCAACACACACGCACAACACACGCGCAACACACACACAACACACACGCACAACACACGCGCAACGCACACGCTAACACAAAGACAAAGACCCCCCCCCCCACAGTATAGTCTCAACAGACTATAGAGGCAAGTGCTGTTAGCGAGCACCTATCAAGGCCGGCACGGCACACGAGGGGGTGGGTGGCCAGCACCACGCAAGGCCGCCTTTGTCTCCCCGGTGGCGATAATTTTCACAAACTGCACCGGGTACTCATTTGAGGCTGAGTCGACCTAGTGGAGGTCCACGACCGATTCAAGTGAATCGTCACCGGCGTTGGCCGTGAACGGGAATCGAACCCGGCTCACCAGATTCAGTATATATACATATATATAAACACGCACACGCACATATAGATGCGCACATACTATATAAATACACAATTATATTCTTACAATATACACACACCCGACCGTATACTTACATTACAGTCATAATACACACACGCGCGTGCACACAGACACGCGGACACCATGCGCACTCGCACATTCACACCCCACAGACAGCGTCGTCACACACACACGCGTACGCACGCACGCGCACACGCGCACGCGCACGCACGCGCACGCACGCGCATGCGAGCGCACCTACAACCCCGCGCTCGCTCACAGCCTCACGAACGCACGCATAATTACGCGAAGGCACAAAAAAAAATGCTAATGGGAGGCAGCTGCTATTAAGGGGACGAAGGGGGGCTGTAAAAGCAAAATTCGCCCATCGCTAATACCTGCTATCCTACAGAGACGTAGCACCTTGCGCCTGGCACGGCACAATTAATAATCAGCACGTGGTGGGGGTGGCGGGGGGCGATGATGGCCCCCACCCCCCCTGGCCCCCACCCCCCGCCCCCCCCCCACCTGCCTGCCCCCCCCCCCGCCAGCCGACGCGTCGTAGCAGCATTGACGCCGCAACCACAGATCCGACTCGTGTTGACAAACACGCGCGCCGTTCCTTCCGCTTTGAGTTTGACCACGTGGTTCGCTCATCAACAACAACAAACAAACATCAGCAAAGTCAACAAACATCGTCGTCATCATCATCATCATCGTCGTCGTCGTTTGATCTGTTTCGTTAGCATCAAATCTTATCTCATCATCAGCATCATCATCATCATCAAATCTTATCTCATCATCAGCATCAGCATCAAATCTTATCTCATCATCATCATCAGCATCAAATCTTATCTCATCATCAGCATCATCATCATCATCATCAAATCTTATCTCATCATCAGCATCATCATCAGCATCAAATCTTATCTCATCATCATCATCATCAGCATCAAATCTTATCTCATCATCAGCATCATCATCATCATCAAATCTTATCTCATCATCAGCATCATCATCATCATCAAATCTTATCTCATCATCAGCATCAGTATCATCATCATCAGCATCATCATCATCATCAAATCTTGTCAATGTTTTCAGATCTTGCCTCAACATCTCATCAGCATGACCACAGGATCTTGTGTATGTTGAACTTCTTTCGCACCGTACCTATCCGACTGTGCTAATCGGAGGTCGGGCGGGGGAGCAAACTTTCCACTAAACGCAGTTGCAATGAAACGTGTTTATGTACGCGTGTTGAACCTTTTTCGCACCGTACGTAGCCAACCGTGTTAATCGGAGGTGCGGGCGGGGGAAGATAGACAACAAACTGAACACACGCAAAAAAAAACACCAAAAGGCCTCTCCTCTCCTGTTTAGTTCCATGCGTGCCCGACCAGATAGTTCACTCAACGTCACGAGATGCTGTCTCATCATCACCAACATCGTAAAATCTCACCATCGTCATCATCATCATCATAATTATCATAAGATCATGTCTCACCATCATCATAATTATAATAGTAATATTTCGTCTCATCACCAAATGACACCGTGGGTTATCCTTTGAATGTCCACGCGCCCAGGCCAGATAATGAATCTACTCAACAATCATCGCCATTCACAACACCGTGTGTATCTATATATATACATACAGGGCGCTTCAAAGCAATGTTTTTAACACTTCTGAGAATTTGCAACAACACCACAAGAAATGTGGCCTCCGTGCTCTGGAAAACCACCTGGACAAGATTCCAGACACGTGTTGACAACGATGGCGTTTTGAAGCCATACACATACATCCGTTGTCATGTTACAGCGGTATTATGATCCGTTCTTTTCCCCATAAAAAAAAAAACACAAAAACGATAGCCTCGTATAAGCGCTAACACATTTTTTTTGAACCTCCCTGTAACAATTCCATGACATGTTGGAGCGGTGGTGGCGCCGTGGTTCGCGCATCCACGCTCTGCAGTTCGCCTCGCGGACTGACCGCGGTCGACTTCGAGGGTGGAGTGGCGGGCGAAAGGAGCGATGCGCCCCGGGGGTTGAAGTCGTCTCGTGTTGGCGGACTGCGGACGGACGGATCGGATCGCGCGAGAGGTTTTTGCGACGCAGTCACGGCACTCATCCAGCAGTGGATTGATCACGACTGACGATGATTAGTCTGAGTTTAAAGCGAATAGCTCAGTCGGCTTGAGTTTAGTTTTATTTGTGTGTGTATGTATTTACTTTTTTACGATTTGATTACATTTTCTAGACTGTGCACTCGTATCGTGTTTTTGTTTTGTTTGTTGATGCCACGTTCTGACCCCGTGCCCCTACTGCGCATCTGTGAGAAAGAGCTCCATAGCTTCATCGGATTTCTTCTGCGGTATAAATAAATATTCTGATTCTAATAATGATGTTTATTATGATGATAATCAGACAGCGGAGCTCTCCACTGCTTCCGGAGGGAACCCACCTGCCGGATATCACGAGTCAATCCCCGCGATCCACCCGATCCGCATTTTCCGCAATTCGGTTCGGCCAGACACGGATTAAGGATGCGTTACTCTGCGCTCTCTCTGCCTCTCTCCGCCTCTCTCTACCACGTTCTCCTCGCTCTCCCGTCTCTGCCTCCCACTCTCCCCTCTGTTCGTTCCTTGCTTCTCGCTCCGTCTCTCTCGCTCTCTCCATCTCTCTATGCGTTCTCCCTCCCTGCCTGCCCTGCCCTCCCTCGTGTTGAGAAATCGAGTGAAAAATGTAAAAGAACGACTGAGTGAACAAGCGCGCACGCCAATTCGCAACGTAGGTGACCTCTCACCCACTGGAGTAGCGCGGTTGGCATTGGGGGACTCCGATACGAAGAATCAAATGTCCCCTCCCCCCGTCCGTCCCCTGTACAATTCCCATCTTCCTCCCTCCTTCCTAGCCCGGCGGCGCCTGGGCCTCCCCGGCCCGCTGGGTGCAGTTGCACCGCTTGCGCGCTGCTCGACAGCTGGCACCACCGATCCCGTCTCCCTTGCACCCTCACGAGCGTTGGCCTCGGCCGCGCCGTGCGCGCAAAGATGCGCAGCGAGAATAGACGAGAGAGGTGAGAGGGGTGAGGAGAGGAGAGATGAGGAGAGAGAAAAGTGATTAGAGAGGATAGATGATAAGAGAGAAGAGAGAACGGAGAGATATGGAAGAGAGAGATGAGGGAGGAGAGAGACAGAGTTGAAAGGAGAGAGATGAGAGAGATGAGCAGAGATGATGAAAGATGTTGAGAGAGATGAGAGATGATAAGAGAGAAAGGAGATATACGAGAGGGAGATGATGAGGGAGATGAGAGATGATGAGAGAGAGAGAAGGGAGAACGGAGAGATACGGAAGAAAGAGATGAGAGAGAGTTGAAAGGAGAGAGATGATGAGAGAGATGAGAGGGAGATGATGAGAGAGATGAGAGAGATGAGAGGGAGATGATTCACGAAGATCGTTGATGCCGATGATTGAAACGACATTTATTTTTTCAAATCTGAGCAACATATTCGTTAATTGTTTAAGAAACAGAGAGACATTTAAGCACACATATATATTATCAAAAATAGATATGTCCAAATTATAATTCTAACAAATAAATAGGAATGGTGTCGTGGCGACAGAGATTCATTCTCCGGGAAGGGAAATTCTTTCCCGTAGGCAAGACCCAGAGCGAGCACTGTACAGTATCGTGTGGTGTGCGTGACTGTGTGTGTGTGTAAGCACCGGGGAGACAAAGGCGGCCGGGCGTGGTGCTGGCCACCCACCCCATCGTGTGCTGCGCCGGCCTTCATCGGTACTTCTCGCAAACAGCACTTGCCCCTCCATGTCTGGCACGACTGTACGGGGTACCTTTGTCTTTGCACGCATCTCAACATCGTGGGGAGCGGCAGCGTCGCGCTACGAACCCGGCGACCCGATTCCCGCTCACGGTTGACACCGGAGACGATTATCTGAACCGAGCGTGGGCCTCCCCTAAGTCGACTCAGCCCCAAACGAGTATCTGGTGCGGTGCGTAAACAACACGGGCACCGGGGAGACAAAGGCGGCTGGGCTGCTCGCAAACAGCACTTGCCCCAACAGGCTGTTAAGGCTATACGGGGGATCCTTGTCTGTGTTACAATTCACGGTTATGGTTTTATAATTTGTATATATGTAGCAACATGACGTGGCTGTGGTTATATAATGTATCGGATATACTGCGATTGCATTAGCTCAGCTTGTGATAATTAAATACAACAAAATCCAGGTAAGTTCACGTTCTGGCTACGGTCATAACCTTCATAGCAAAAACCATCATAGCTATAACCATCATAGCTATAACCATCATCACCATCACCATGACTGTCTTCCGTATAAATAGTTACATTGGCTACTCGCTCAGGAATTGAGTTACAGCGATGATGAGCAGATGGGCCCTGCATCGTTATTGCATCGTGTTGCTGGCATTTACATGACTGAAATCCCTGCGTGCAGTGTCTCTCTTTCCTTCGTGCAAGGCAGCCGTGGGGTTGTCTCCGGGTTCTCCAGATTTCTCCTCCCACTTAATAACCACAACTCATCACCATCATTCAAATCGTCTGATAAACATCTCAACGTAAAAGAAGGCCGTGCAGCAGCAGCAGAAGCATGCCTCTGTTGACACAGAGGCATGCTTCCCACTCACGGTCAACACCAGTGACGATTATCTGTATCGGTCCTGGACCTCCCCGAGGTCGACTCAGCCTACAATGAGTACCCGATGTGATGTGTAAACATCGCCACGAGGGAGACAAAGGCGGCCGGGCGTGGTGCTGGCCAACAACTCCCTCGCGTGCCGTGCCGGTCTTCATAGGTGCTCGCTAACAGCGCTTGCACCAGCAGTCTGTTAAGGCTACACGGGGGATCTGTGTCTTTGTACATTCTAAGTCTATTACTGAGACAAACATCCACTTCGCCTGTGCGTCCATCTGTTCCATCTTTCCACCGTCCGCCTTTTTTAAATCCTTTATATTAAGTTCGCTTGTTTGCTTTGGACCGTGCAAATCTTTCGGTCGTTTTTAACCCACTTTCCGTGATCCAATCGAGCTGACATTTTGCACACAGACTCGTTGTGCGTGACAATGCAATTTCGTGAAAAAATTTTCCCAAAATTTTACACTGTTTAGGGAAAAAACATTAAATATTTAATTACCAATTGTTTAATGCTGCCAGACAATCATCTGACACATAGGTGGCAGCCATCTCAAGCCAGAGGACGAGAGGACTCTAGCCGCCCCGATGCCACGCATATAAAGGATTTATAGTGAAAAACTTTGTTTTTACGGGTTTACTTGTCTCTCGTCTCGTCAACCCTGGCCACACAGATCCACTGCCAGCAGCTACCACCCTCTGGGTTGTGACAACGCCGATGCTGGCGAGATGTCGACTACCTCGCCTGGTCTACAGGAGGTCGTGGGTTGGATCCCGACCCTGACGCCTGCTGCTGTATATTTGAAGTCTGCGTGTCTCTCTCAACATCATCATCACGGTGGCTAGGAAATATTAACTACCTCGCCTGATATACAGGAGGTCGTGGGTTCGATCCAGACCCTGACGCCTGCTGCTGTGTATGTGGAGTTTGCACGTCATTTCTTTCTCTCTCTTGCTCTGTCCCCGTGATCGCGTGGATTTTCCTCCCAGTCCACGGGTGTTTTCCCCTCCACGTGTATAAAGCGACGTGCCCTCCGGGGGGGGGGGGGGGGCATTTGTCCACACGACAGGCTATAACTTCCCCGAGCTATTACTTGTGTACAGGTGGCTTCGGTTAAAACAAAGAGCTTGCATAGCTCGGTGAGTTCTTAGGGGCCGTCCATAAATGACGTCACGCGATTTTAGACGATTTTTGACCTCCCCCCTCGTCACACGGCGTCACAAAAAGTCAGACCCCCCCTCAAATATGACGTCACGAAGCTCTGCCCCCCCCCCCAAAACCATATTTCCATTTTGAAAATAAAACTTGATTCAAATCGCTTTAAACTATTGTCATTGTAGTGCGTATTTAATGTGGCGCTGCACTCTGATGTTGTAGGAGAAATATTTATAAAAAAAATTATTGAATTAAGTTGAACGTGTTGTCTATATTTATTTAAAGTTGCGCATTTTAATGTGACGTCACATTTCTCAAACCCCCCGCCCCTCGTCACACATCGTCACAAATGTCTGCCCCCCCCCCCCCCCCAGGTGCGTGACGTCAGGCCCTAACCAGTCATAGGCCCTAACTGGTCAGTCACATTTAGGCCCTAACCGCCCACCCCCAACCACCCTCGCATCTTCAAACTCCACCAACCCACGCTGACCAGAGTGGTGAAGTATGTCCAAAACACCCCCCCCCCCCCCACCGCTCCACACCAACTCCCTCCTCTTGCTGCCTCCCCGCCACGGACCGACACGGCGTGGAGACAGAGAGCCATTTGTTAATGAATTGGTGAATCACGATTCAATAGTCAACAGAATAATTACGCATTTCAATCTTACAAACCCCAACGCCCGTAGCTGCTTGGGTGATTAAATGTTTCACACTGCGAATGCGGTGAAGTCAACACGTAACAACATTCACAACGAAGCCAGAGGTGCTAACGCCAGGATGCATAACAAAATACAAGAATTAATTTATATTATTCGAGAACGTAATAGTTTATTATTATTATTATCCTCCAATATGAGACGCTTATAAATATACAAGTCTCAGCACGCGCGTGCGCGTCGTCCGTTGAGTCGTTCCGTAATTCGTTCACTGAGTTATTCAATTACTGGGTCATTCGTTCACTGGGTTAGTTGTTCACTGGGTTATTCGTTCACCGGGTTATTCATTTGATGGCTTATTCGTTCACTGGGTTATTAATTCACTGGGTTATTCGTTCACTGGGTTAGTTGTTCACTGGGTTATTCGTTCACCGGGTTATTCATTCGATGGCTTATTCGTTCACTGGGTTATTCATTCACTGTGTTATTCGTTCACTGGGTTATTCATTCAATGGCTTATCCGTTCACTTGGTTATTCATTCACTGGGTTATTCGTTAACTTGGTTAATAGTTCACTGGGTTATTCGTTCACTGGGTTATTCATTCGATGGCTTATTCGTTCACTGGGTTATTCGTTTACTGGGTTATTCGTTCACTGGATTATTCGTTTACTGGGTCATCCGTCCACTGGGTTATTCGTCCACTGCGTTATTCGTTCGCCCATCTGTCGGTCGGCCGGTACATCCACGACGACAAACCCCGAGGGTGCCTTTTGATCGAAGCCAAAGGCGAGACTCTCTGTCTGCCGACGAGACTCCGAATGTGGACGCCGGCCCAAGCTGTAGGCCGATGGGATGTGTCGAGCAACATGACGTTGCCTGCTTATTCGGTCGCAGATGAGTCCTCGGTTGGGCGGCATGGCAACCATAGACGCACGTGTTGAGCCCTGTGGTGAAGTATGGTGATGATGATAATGATACTGATGATGATTCCCGAAATACCGCTGCAGGAAATACTGACATGAGATACGGTGTCTAATTGTGTGTTTACATGCACGCATACACACACAAGACAACCCATATATACGCGTGCAGGGCAAGCGATGTTAGCGAGCACCTATTAAAGGTGCGCGTATTAAAGGGGAAGCGTCGTTGACCCCCACGACCAGCCGCCTTTGTCTTTTTTTGTGTCTTCATTTAAGGCTGAGTCGACCTAGAGGAAGACCCCAAGAGCGGTTCTGATATCAGGCGCCACTGACGTTAGCCGTCGTTGGGATTCGCTCCGAGGTCGATGGGAAGCCGTGGCTCGCAGATAAACGCGTGCGTTTTAAGAAGCGCACACGGCCACACACGTGCAGAGAGACACACAGAGAGACACACAGAGAGACACACAGAGAGACACACAGAGAGACACACAGAGAGATACACAGAGAGACACATAGAGAAAGACACAGAGAGACACACAGAGAGAGACACACGCCAAAGACAACCTGGACACACACGTGCAGAGACACACACAGAGAACAACAGAGAGACACACACCAAAGACAACCTGGACACACAGTTGGGGCAACCAATATTTACACACTATTTTTTTAAAGGCTGAGTCGACCTAGGCGTTGTGGTTCAGATAGATATTCGCCGCTTAATTGGTGGCCGCGAGCGGGACTCGAACTCGGGGTGCCGGGTTTGTAGCGCAGTGCGCTAACCACTGCGCCACCGCTCCCCATCGAGATATATATACAGTACACACACACAGGCGCACATACACACACAGACGCATGCCGCACGCACAAACGGACACGCACGAAAACGCGCAAGCACGTCCACAATCGGAATGGCAGACACGCGTACACACACATGCAGACACAACACGGAATTACATGCATGGCCACAACAATATAGATGAATACATCAGTGCATTGACAAAGAATAAAAACGCGTCGTAAAATCATAATTTATACAGACACGAAATATGCGTGTGCGTGCCTATAAACCCACCGCACCAGAGTTCGATTCCCGCTCACGGCCAACAACGCCAGCGACGATTAATCTGAACGGCTGCGGGGCCTCCCCTAGGTCGACTCAGCCTCAAATGAGTACCTGCTGCGGCGCCTAAGACATCGCCACTCGGGGGAGAGACAAAGGCGGCCGGGCGTGGAGCTGGTCACACGCACCAACCTTGTGTGTGCCGTGTCGGCCTTCATAGGTGCTGGTCGCGAAAGGCGACCTTGCCCCAACAGGCTGTCAACACGGTGGGGGGCGGGGAGGGGGGAGAATCTCTGTCTTTGGAGATATAGTTACACACTCGGCGCCAGCGTGAAGGCTCCGATAAATATTTAGCAAAGTAAATCGAAAGCTCATTCAAACGACACACACAGCACACGCAGCACATACATACCCACCCCGCAGCCCACCCTCTCTCCCAACCCATACACACAAAGACAATCCCCGCCCCCCTCCCCGTATCGTCTGTAACAGACTGTAGGGGCAAGTGCTGTTTAGCGGGCACCTGGGAAGGCCGGCACGGCACGCGAGGGGGTGCGTGGCCAGCACCCCACACCCGGCCGCCTTTGTCTCCCCACTGACGATGTATACACCGCACCAGGTACTTATTTGAGGCTGAGTCGACCTAGGGGAGGCCCAGACACACAGGCACGCACATCTCCCACACAAACGTCCCCTCCAACATCCCACGCGCGCCACACAAAGACAAAGGTGTCCCGTGTAGCCCACGTGAAGCTGCAGTCGGCGAAGGTCGCTTCGACGACACGAGGGATGTTGCAGTGACCAAGAACCACGCCCGGCCGCCTTTGTCTCCCCAGGTGCCGATGTTTTAAGTTTATTTTGTATTTAATTTTCACGCGCCGGGGCACGAGAGTAGACGGGGGTGGGGGGGTGCTCAGCCGCACGGTGCTGAGACTTCGATCACCGCCACCCGATGTCACCCGCGGGTGCCCAGGAACTGAATCGCAACCGCCCGATTTTAGTGCGCTAATCACTCCGCCACCGCTCCCCGCTCCCACCACCACCCACCACCCACCCACCACCACCACGCGGGTTGCGGTGTTGTTGTTGTTGATGGTGTGGGTGTGTGTTTGTGTGAGTTGACGCCACCATCCGGCATCATTGGGCGCAACAAAGACAAAGGCAAAGATCCCCCGTATAGGCTTAACAGGCTATTAGGGGCAAGTGCTGTTAGCGAGCACCTATGAAGGCCGGAACGGCGCACGAGGGGGTGGGTGGCCAGCATCCCACGCCCGGCCGCCTTTGTCTCCCCGGTGGCGATGTTTACTACCGCACCAGGTACTCATTTGAGGCTGAGTTGACCTAGGGGAGGCCCAGAAACCGGTTCAGATAATCGTCAGCGGTGTTGGCCGGCTTCGTAGTGCGGTGCGCTAACCAATGCACCACCGCTCCCCCACAACACACACACAACACACAGGGCAATATCGCCCCCTAATGGCCAACATAGTCTGTTGTTGAGAGATCAGTGTTAGCGAGCGCCTATTGCTGAGCGTGAAATACCGTGTACATGAATGCCTGGCTGAGTGTATTGTGTGCAAGCACACACAGACACATGCTGTACACAGACGGACAAGTAAACACGCAGACACAGAGATACACAAAGACAAAGAAGCCCGACCGCCTTTGTCTCCCCCGTGGCGATGTCTACACACCGCACCAGGTACTCATTTTTTAGGCTAAGTCGACGTAGGGGAAGCCTAGAACCGGTTCCGATAATATAATCATCACTGGTATTAGCCATGAACGAGAATCGAACTCAGGTCTCCGGGTTAGGAGAGCAGTGCGCTAACCACTGAGCCACCGCTCCCCTCCCACTCCACACAAAGACAAAGCTCCCCCGTATAGCCTTAACAGACTGTTGGGACAAGTGTAGTTAGCGAGCACCTATGAAGGCCGGCACGGCACACGACGGAGTGGGTGGCTAACACAACGCCCGGCCGCCTTTGTCTCCCCAGTGACGATGTTCACACACTGCACCAGGTACTCACACACAACAACAACAACAACCGCCATTCGCCACTAAGTGGCGGTGACGTCACCACGACGCTTGTGCCAGGCCAAGTGCACCTTGAGGCCATGTGAAGTGTCGAACGCCCGCTGGCAGGAGGTCACGGGGCAGACCGAGATGACCACCTGTGCCCCCTACTGTGCCAACTTGCTGTGCTTTAGCCACCCGGCGCTCCGCTCGTTGTTGTGAGCGTCGCTCCTCTGCCCTCCGTTGTTGTTGGAGGACGACTGCACACACACGCACATACACACACCCACATCACAGCAGGTCACTCCCCCCCCACTCCACTATCACCACCACCAACACCACTCACTCAACTGCAACACCACAACCCATCACCACTCCTCCATCTCTCTCCTCTCCTCCCACCCCCCACCTCCCTCCCCTTCTGTCATCGCCTCGTTCCCTGCCGCGCCCTGCCCGCCAGGCCCCGTGCCTAATGAAGAGGTGTCCGGCCTGGGGTTGAGATGCTATCTCAAGAGTCGCTACTTGGGAAGCACTTTGTAATTCCTGAGCGACCGCGTGTGGCATCGGGTTTAGGGGATTTTTTTTCTTTACGCTGGATTTTTTTTTTCAAACTTTTTTTTTGTTACGATCATCGGTGGTGGTGGGGGGGGGGGTGTCTATTGATTGAAGCAGGCGGTGATGTTAAAATAGATGACCAACTGAGTCCGGTTATTTGAATCGCGTCGCGATCCATACAAATGTGCAGTCGATTTCGTATCGCTTTTCTGTCGCGCGGTTACTGTCCCTGAGAATTTCCCGTGAATTTCATAGCAGACGACCACTCTCTGTGTTCAACCAACACCACACTACAGGGCACAACAACGCGCTCACTCACCCACTCATTCACGCAACGAAATACTCACCCACTCATTCACACGTTCACTCACTCACCTACTGACTCACTCACCTACTGACTCATTCACTCACCCACTCATTCATACATTAACCTACTCACCCGTGCACTCACTTACTCATTCACACATTTACTCACTCACCCATTTACTTATTCATACATTCACTTACTCAATCGTGCACTCCACCCACTCATTCATATATTCGCCGACTCACTCACCTACTCATTCACACATGCACTCACCCGCTAACCCACTCACTCACCCACCCACTCACTCACCCACTCACTCACGCACTCACTCAGCCACTCACCCACTCACTCACCCTCTCACTCACCCACTCACTCACCCTCTCACTCACCCACTCACACACCCACCCACCCACCCACCCACTCACACACCCACTCACTCACCCACTCACACACCCACTCACTCACCCACTCACTCACCCACTCACCCACTCACCCACTCACACACTCACTCACTCACCCACTCACTCACTCACCCACTCACACACCCACTCACTCACCCACTCACTCACCCACTCACCCACCCACTCACTCACCCACTCACTCACTCACACACTCACTCACGCACCCTCTCACCCACTCACTCACACACTCACGCACCGTCTCGCCCACTCACTCACACACTCCCTCACCCACTCACTCACCACACTGCAGGTCACCTCACTTCTGTTTCTGCTTCTTCACTCTCACTGCCCCACTTTGGAATGTCATCCCCATCATCAATCGTCGGCGTCTCTTCTCCCCAAGTTCTTATAACAATAACAACACCACCAACACCCTTGGTCAGTTCAAGGCACGTTATTCACTCACCTCGATTACAACTCTTGAGAGTGCTGCTTGTTGCCGGCCGCTTGATGTTTTTGCCCCTCCCCCCTTCCCCTCCCCTCGCCTCCCAGTGCTGACGTTTACCCACCGCACCAGATCTTACTTTATTTTTTAGGCTGAGACGACCTACGGGAGGCCCAGGACAGGTTCAACAATTAACTCTGTTTTTGGCCGTGAGCAGGAATCGAACTCGGTTTGCCCGGCCGGGTCTGCAGCGTAGTGCGCTAATCACTGCGCCACCGCTCCCCTACAGACAACAAAAATCCCCCATATAGCCTTAACAGACTGTAGGGGCAAGTGCTGTTAGCGAGCACCTATGAAGGCGGGAACGGTACACGAGGGGGTGGGTGGCCAGCGCCACGCCCGACCGCCTTTGTCTCTCTAGTGGCGATGTTTACACACCGCACCAGGTACTCATTTGAGGCTGAGTCGACCTACAGACACACACGCACGCACACAGCTGAAACACAACATGCACAGAGCTTCGTGGGGCATTTTCCGCGTTGAGTCTTCCACAACTCGGTGTTTGCGATTTCTTTTTGAACTTCCAATCAGCTCTCCAAAAGCGTCATCTCCAGGTCCGATGTTTACACCACGACCACCACGACCACCACCAGGTACAAGTACATCATCATTCATGGTTCAGTGCACCGAGGTGAGACTCGGGACCGGGTTACATCGTCGGTCAGTGCAATGCGAACGAGATCGTTTGCGTGGCCACAGCGCCCTCTGCAGCTAACACCGCGTATGACGATAACGAAATAAATAACAATGGTAAAAAAAAAATTAACCCGTATTAACAATGTTTTTCACTATAAATCCTTTATATGCGTGGCATCGGTTTTATTTTATTATTCATTTCAGTTTTTCTTGAGTAAGAGTTTCATTTTTAACACGTTGGTATTTTAAATAATATATGAAATATTTTTTTCCTAAAAAGTGGAAAATGTCAGCTCGATTGGATCACGGGAAGTGGGTTAAAAAACGACCGAAAGATTTGCACGGTCGTAAGCGCGCAAGCAAGCAAGCAAATGAACTTAATATAAAAGATTTAAAAAGAAAAAAAATTTCTGGCCTGGACTTTTGCAGCTGTTTTAGACAATTTCAGGGTGCTGATTCCAAATCTGATTTCAGATTTGCTCTATCACATTTCATTTTTATGCTATCGGCATACCACATTTTAATTGATTTTACCCGAAATTAACTCTGTCACTTATGAGTGCAAGTTGTTGCGAGTCAGTGACTGCTTTTGTGTTAAAATATGGTGATGTATTTTAGGATAGTGTGTTTATAATATAATTTTATGTAGATATCCACATTTATTTAATATTTTTCTTCTGCAGTTTTTATTGAAAATGCAATATTTGATATCTCAAAAACCTGATGTGCTAGACAGAAACTGATGCCAGATTTGGAATCAGCACCCCAAAATTACCTTCAAACCGTTGGCGTATCTTATGCCAAAAAAAGTGTTTTGACCAGTGTAATAAGACTGCCAAGTTAAGAGCGGTTGCCTTTCAGGAAAATTGCATCCCCACAATCGTTGCGTCTTACAAGCGTCAGGGAATTACAGACGACGCTGCACGGAAGGCAGCCAAGTTCTGCAGTCCGCTGTATTTACTAAAGCATAAATGTCGATTTAAAGCTTTCGTGACTGCAGGGATTCATCTTCTTGGTTCTTTCGGTAAAGTCACGTAGAAGGGAAATAATAAAATAATAAAAATAAAACATAATAAAATTTCGATTTAAAGCTTTCGTGACTGCAGGGATTCATCTTCTTGGTTCTTTCGGTAAAGTCACGTAGAAGGGAAATAATAAAATAATAAAAATAAAACATAATAAAATTTCGATTTAAAGCTTTCGTGACTGCAGGGATTCATCTTCTTGGTTCTTTCGGTAAAGTAACGTAGAAGGGAAATAATAAAATAATAAAAATAAAACATAATAAAATACAATTCTCACGACGTTTCGGCCACAACGCAAGTAGCCGTCCTGCTTGCGTTGTGGCCGAAACGTCGTGAGAATTATTTTATTATGTTTTATCTTTATTATTTTATTATTTCCCTTCTACGTTACTAAAGCATGTTTTATTTTACCAGGTAAGGCCCACTGAGCTATTTAGCTCGATTTCATAGCTCAGCGATGTGCGCGTGTCATCGTGTGGACGTCGAGAGCAGCCACACACTCTGAGACACGTGGCGTCGGTTCGAAATGTGAAAAGGTGGCAAAATCCGAGGGGGCCCGGAGAAAAATCCACGCGACCACGGGGAGAGAGACACGCAGACTCCAAATGTACACAGGGGTCAGGGTCGGCATCGAACCCACGACCTCTTGTATACCAGGCGAGGTAATTAACAGGAAATATTTTCGGCCAGGGCATCGGGTGGTAATGCTGCGGTCTTCACTCATTTTCAGAGGTGGGGTGGTGGGGTGGTGGTTGGTTGTGGGGTGGTGGTTGGTTGTGGGGTGGTGGTTGGTGGGGTGGTGGTTGGTTGTGGGGTGGTGGTTGGTTGTGGGGTGGTGGTTGGTGGGGTGGTGTGGTGGTGGGGTGGTGGTTGGTTGTGGGGTGGTGGGGTGGTGGTTGTGGGGTGGTGGGGTGGTGGTTGGTGGGGTGGTGTGGTGATGGGGTGGTGGTTGTGGGGTGATGGGGTGATGGGGTGGTGGTTGTGGGGTGGTGGGGTGGTGGTTGGTGGTGTTTTCACCATTCGTGTATTATCGAGGGGGGGGGGGTCACACACACACGTGAATAACAATGAAGAACACCTGTGTATTGTATACACACGTGTAGAAACTACACGTGTGTAACAACAACGACGTCTTTGGCCGCCTGTTGTCAATGTTCACGGTTCGAATCGAGCGGCCGCCGTGATGTGATTAACGCCGCGGTCGTGTGCATTAACCGCAACAACTCAGTCCGATACGCACTGCAGTCGGCTTCCGCGGCCAATGTTGTCCATACCGAGAGTTTGTTTGTGTGCGTGGGTCAGATCGCGTAAATGCAATCGCGTCGTGAAACCCGCCACCACCCGACACGCAGGCAACTACTAGCAAGGGTTGTCACGTGAACAAAGCATGGCAGTTCGTCGTTACCACTTGTAAATGTTGCGAGGTTTACTCTCCAACACCCAGCCCCACCCAGCCCCCCCCCCCACCCAGCCCCATCCAGCCCCTTTCCACCCAGCCCCTCCCCACCCAGCCCCACCCAGACCCTCCCCACCCTCCCCACCCAGACCCTCCCCACCCTCCCCTCCCCACCCAGCCCCACCCAACCCAACCCCTCCCCACCCTCCCCTCTCCACCCTCTCCACCCAGCCCCTCCCCACCCAGCCCCGCCCCACCCTCCCCACCCAGCCCCTCCCCACCCTCCGCTCCCCACCCAGCCCCACCCTTCCCACCCAGCCCCTCCCTCCCCATCCAGCCCCTCCCTGCACGACGGACACAATAATCCCCTGTGGGCTGGTGTAACCAGGAGGTTCCTACCAGTATGACATTTGAGTGAACCCGCCTGTGCCCACTGTTACGGTCCCTGATCCATCGGCCCTTGCACTGCCCCTGCCCTCGACATCGCCCTATTTGTATCACCGTTTTGGATAGCCCCGTCTTACTTTCTATATTTCAAGAAAAAATAAGTGATATTTAAAAAGAAGTGTTTTTAAAAACACGCTTTCATGAAGTGACCCCGAAGCTTGCCATTACGTAAGGGGAGCGTGGCCAATTACAGCCAACGTCAGTTGAGCGTGGACAATAAGAGCCAAGCCGAAACATAACATTTAAAAAATAATGTTTAAAAATATTTGTTTTTATTTTTAATGATATAATATAGTATTGTCATCGGTATGACATAAGTATACCAAGTTTGCAGTCGATACCACATTGGGAAGAGGGTTAAAATAGAGTTACAAGATTCAAGGATACAACAACAGACAGAGTGAGTTAATAGAAAGCGTGTAATAAGAATTGTTTTTTTACCCTTCTATCTGGCAACAAAACTGACACCTTTTTTTACAAGGAGTCATGTTTGCATAGACCACAATACCTGCAATCGTAATGTAAACAAAAAACATAACTCTGATAATGTATGTACTGTGCTTGAAGTTGATTGGTCCACACCCGAGACAGCTTTCCTTAGAGCCTAGTCTCACATGGGTTGGACCAGATGATGCCAAAAGGCGCACAACTCAAAGACAATGCACCATCAGAGTATGAGAGCTCGGGGTAAGCATTTACACCATTGGAACCTCATTTGCCAGTAAAAAAATATGATAATTGGTTTTTTACCCTTCTATCTGGCAACAATATAACTACAGGTATTGTGGTCTATGTAAACATGACTCCTTGTAAAAAAGGTGTCAGTTTTGTTGCCAGATAGAAGGGTAAAAAAACAATTATCATATTTTTTACTGACAGCGTGTAATAAGATGAGATTATTGTTACGACGACTGCGACGATGGTGGTGGCGGTGCTGCATTCCGATACACGCGGAGTCTGTAACCGTGAAGACATCGAGCGAGCGCTCTGTGATTCCTGCACCACCAGAGGGCGACACTGGAGCGAGGAATCTCAGTCGCGATCCGCATCTTTACTTAGACCGCCGCAAGGAGTAATCCGATGAGCCATAAAGCGTTTTTATTTTTAACCCCCCCCCCCCCCCCCACAGATGGCCAGTCAGGGCGAGGGTAAGCAAGTTACAACAGCAAACAGTACAACAACTACAACAACAACAATAACTACAACTACAATAACTACAACTACAATAACTACAACAACAACAACAACAATAACTACAACTACAACAATAACTACAACTACAACAATAACTACAACTACAACAACTACAATAACTACAACTACAACAACTACAACAACTACAACAACTACAACAACAACTACAATAACTACAACAACTACAACAACAACAACTACAACAACACCAATAACTACAACTACAACAACTACAATAACTACAACTACAACAACAACTACAACGACTACAACAACAACTACAACAACAACTACTACAACAACAACTACAACAATAACAACTACTATAACAACTAGAACAACTATAACAACTACAACAACTATAACAACTACAACAACTACAATAACAACTACAACAACAACTACAACAACTACAACAATAACAACTACAACAACTACAACAACAACTACTACAACAACAACTACAATAACTACAACAACTACAACAACAATAACAACTACAACTACAACAACTACAATAACAACTACAACAACAACTACAACAACTACAACAATAACAACTACAACAACTACAACAACAATAACTACAACAGCAACTACAACAACAACTACAACAACAACTACAATAACTACAACAACAACTACAATAACAACTACAACAGCAACAACTACAATAACTACAACATCAACTACAACAACAACTACAACAACAACTACAATAACTACAACAAATACAACAACAACAACTACAATAACTACAACAACAACAACTACAACAACAACAACTACAATAACTACAACAACAACTACAACAACTACAAAAACAACTACTACAACAACTACAACAACAACTACAACAACAACTACTACAACAACTACAACAACAACACGATAAGAGTGCAAACATTGTAAGCAAGCCGCTAAATTGTAAATGTTGTGGCTTGGCTCTCCAACACAGCAGTGTGCTGTACTAGTGACGAATTGGCCACGTTCTGTTCACGTGACAGCCCTTACTAGTTGGCTGTGTCGGGTGGTGGCGGGCTTAACGACGCAACATTTATATATTTACGCGATCTAACCCAAAACAACCTCTATTATGCACTAAATAATATATGCATTCATTACGGTCCGATTTATCAAGCTTGAGCAAGGCAGCAAAAACAACAACGGAGTTCCAGACTCCACCGCGATAACAAGAAAGTGGCACATGGACATGCATTAATCATTAAACACAAACGGGAAAGTCGCAGGTTTTGTTTTCGTGTGTAACCAGCTGAGCACTCAAGGCACCAGGGATAGAGCCTCGCTTGCAACGATGAGTCGTGGGAGCTTGCAACAGCTGCCTCTTGATGATGAGCTGGGACGCCACGGTGGCTAGGAGATGTTAACTACCTCGCCTGGTGTGCAGGAGGTCGTGGGGTCGATCCCGACCCTGACGATGCCTGCTGCTGTCTATTTGGAGTTTGCGTCTCTCTTTTTCATGATCATGGTGGCTAGAAGATGTTAACTACCTCGCCTGGTGTGCAGGAGGTGGTGGGTTTGATCCCGACCCTGACGCCTGCTGCTGTTTATGTGGAGTTTGCGTGCTTCTCTCATCATCATCACGGTGGCTAGGAGATGTTAACTACCTCGCCTGGTGTGCAGGAGGTCGTGGGGTCGATCTCGACCCTGACGATGCCTGCTGCTGTATATTTGGAGTCTGCGTGTCTCTCTCTCATCATCATCACGGTGACTAGGAGATGTTAACTACCTCGCCTGGTGTGCAGGAGGTCGTGGGGTCGATCCAGACCCTGACGATGCCTGCTGTTGTATATTTGGAGTCTGCGTGTATCTCTCTCATCATCATCACGGTGACTAGGAGATGTTAACTACCTCGCCTGATGTGCAGGAGGTCGTGCGGTCGATCCCGACCCTGACGATGCCTGCTGCTGTATATTTGGAGTTTGCGTGTCTCTCTCTCATCATCATCATCACGGTGGCTAGGAGATGTTAATTACCTCGCCTGATGTGCAGGAGGTCGTGGGTTCGATCCCGACCCTGACGATGCCTGCTGCTGTGTATTTGGAGTTTGCGTGTCTCTCTCGCATCATCATCATCATCATCACGGTGGCTACGAGATGTTAACTACCTCGCCTGGTGTACAGGAGGTGGTGGGTTCGATCCCGACCCTGACGATGCCTGCTGCTGTATATTTGGAGTTTGCGTGTCTCTCTCTCTCTCATCATCACGGTGGCTAGGAGATGTTAACTATCTCGCCTGGTGTGCAGGAGGTGGTGGGTTCGATCCCGACCCTGACGATGCCTGCTGCTGTATATTTGGAGTTTGCGTGTCTCTCTCTCTCCCCGTGGTCGCGTGGATTTTTCTCCGGGTCCTCCTGTTTTTCGCTCCGCATTTAGAATCAACGTCACCACGCGTTTCCTGTATTTGGCGGCTGCTGTAAATGACCACGTGATAAGCCACTTCGTTCAGCTGTCATTTGAGATGGCCAGGTCGCTTCTGACAGATCACTTTACAGCTCAGTGGGCCTGACCTGGTAAAATAAATAAAAACTGTTTAGCTTAGATGATGCTGCTGCTGATGACACTGCTGCTGATGATGCTGATGATTATACTGCTGATTATAATCATCGTTATCATTATCAACATGATGATGATGCTGCTGTTGTTGATGATCACAACGCTGATGATGCTTCTGCTGCTGCAGCTGATGCTACTGCTGATGGTCACGATGATGCTCCTTTGCATTGCATCCCCTGTATCTCGTCCGCAATCCGCAAATCTCCGCTTTGACTCCATCCGTAACTCCCCCCCGTCTCCCCCCCCCGTCTCCCCCCCATCCACTCGACGTGTTTATACAGTAACGTGACTCACCAGGCCAAATATGCAGGTCTGAGACCGTCAGATACCCATGCATCATCGTCAGCCACCCACCCACCCCTCCCATCACCCCCACAATCACCACACTCACCCCCCTCCCCTCCACTTCATCCACACTCACCACCACACTCACCCCCCTCCCCTCCACTACCCCCACACTCACCCCCTCCCCTCCACGACCCCCACACTCACCATTACACTCACCCCCTCCACTACCCCCACCCTCCCCTCCACACTCACCCCTCCCCTCCACGACCCCCACACTCACCACCACACTCACCCCCCCTCCCTTCCCCCTTCCCCTACCCCCACACTCACCACCACACTCACCCCCCTTCACGACCCCCACACTCACCACCACACTCACCCCCCTCCCCTCCACGACCCCCACACTCACCACCACACTCACCCCTCCTCCCCTCCACACTCACCCCCTCTCCCTCCACACTCACCCCCCTCCCCTCCCCTACCCCCACACTCACCACCACACTCACCCCACCCTCACCACCACACTCACCCCGCCTCCCTCCACACGAGCCCCCTGCCCGCCCGCCCCTCCCTCACCACCTCGCACCGCCACTTCCTGTATTTCACACCCCGTGAGTGTGAATCCCACGCGGGCTTCAATTCATTCCCCTTCGCTTCCAATCCGCCGAAGCGACTCTCCGCACCAGGGTCACAGCAGCCTGACGGCTACGGAGCCGCGTGCGGTGGCTCCTTTAAGGACTGCAGAGTGCGGGCTCCTGAAATTCGAACACAACAACAACAAGATGTCTCTTGTTGTTGTTTTGGTTGCCAAGCCCCGGGCATGGTAGTCCAGTTCACCATGGAAGTCCATTCTACCATGGAAGTCCAGTTCACCATGGAAGTCCATTTCACCATGGAAGTCCAGTTCACCATGGAATTCCAGTTTATCATGGAAGTCCAGTTCACTATGGAAGTCGAGTTTACCATGCAAGTCCAGTTCACCATGGAAGTCCAGTTCACCATGGGAGTACAGTTCACCAGGTAAGTCCATTTCACCATGCAAGTCCAGTTCACCATGGGAGTCCAGTTCACCATGGGAGTACAGTTCACCAGGTAAGTTCATTTCAGCATGCACGTCCAGTTTACCATGGAAGTCTATTTCACCATGGAACTCTAGTTCACCATGGAAGTCCAGTTTACCATGGGCAGAGTTCGGGAACCCGCGGCTCTGGATCTGCATGCGGCTCTTCAGAGACGGCTTCGTGACGGCTGTTTCATTACGGACCCCGACGTCTCGCGTCTCACGTGCACTGCGGCTCTTGGCACACATCGATTTTCTCACTGAATTCTGAAGAAGAAGAATAAAATAAAAATGGCGCTCATTACACGCTTTCATTTAACTCACTCTGTTGTTGTCGTTGTTGTATCCTCAAATATTGTAACTCAATTTTAACCCACTTCCCAATGTGGTATCGACTGCAAACTTGGTATACTTTTGTCATACTCATGACAATACTATATTCTATCATAAATTAAAAAAATTATTTTGTATATGTTATGTTTCGGCTTGGCTCTAATTGTTCACGGTAAACTGACGTTGGATGTAATTGCCCACAGCCTCTCACGTTGTGGCAAGCTTCGGGGCCACTTCCTGGAGTCGTAGAGTTCTGCCATTACGAGTACGGTACATTTCATCAAAGCGTGTTTAAAAAAAAGTTGTTTTTTTAATATCACGTATTTTTATTTTGCTTTTCCGACCCACGCCCCCACGACCCATCCACCCGGCGTGCACCCACGACCCAAAGGCGCGATGGGTTTCGGAAGCGAAGTGGACGCTGGGCCTGGACAGCGCGTGGGGGTGTGCGCGCTCCACGATGTGTCGAGACACGGGGAGGGTGCAACTTCGACAGCGGAAGGCAGGAGCAGCGAGAGTGTGGCAAACTCTATTGTTGTACCGTACCGCTATGTCCCCCCCCCCCGTTTGGTCTCGACGCGTTCAATAGCCTGTGTTGACTGTCACAATTATCGTGGTATTATTGTCGTAATTATTAAACGCTTTCGCAAAAGCAATATTATTCGCGATGAGGTTATTGTTGTGAATGTGAAGTGTGTCGTGCATCTTCCTCCACCCGACACGGCCCATCAGTGAGGTGCGTCACGTGGAACAGAAGGGGCTCAGTTCGTGACGACTACATAGTTAGACTGATGGCCTTAATCTAAGTTGTCTTGTGGTTGTTGTTGTTGTTTGACTTGCATCTCACTGGGATTTTTGCACAGGGTTGGTGTACGGTGATTTTTTTCTGCAATATTTTGTTGTCTTTTCTTGGATTTTCTGTTTGCACATAGTCACTTTAAGATGTTTTCTTGTTCATGTTTTTGTTTGTTGCGGTTGCACCCGATTCAAGAGCCGAATGGCTGCACAGGGCTATATCTAATAAATGAACTTTGAACTTTGTTTTCGGGAGGAAAACCCACGGTGACGTTCACAATCTGAGCACTCGAACGAGCTCAATTTCGCTCCGTTCACGGCAAAAAGCCTCACGACTCTGTCTTGTTCTTCGTATTCTGTACGGGCTACCGATGTAGATGCAGAGAGACGGCTACACTTTCACATTCAGGTGGGCAAGCCCAGGTGACTTCGCGTCCGGAGACATCTGAGTCGTGCATAGTCGTGATGTCGCCTTCGTTTGTGTGGATCGGGCCGCTGTGTCGTCACATGTTGTACGGGTCTGTTCTGGATGGCCACAAGTCGCATAGTGCTGGAGAGTCTTTTTTACTGGTAGGAACCTCCTGGTTCCACCAGCCCACAGGGGATTATTGTGTCCGTCCCTCGTGCATCCAAAAATGGGAGGGATGTGGCTGGATGGAGAGGGGAGGGTGGGGAGGGGCTGGGTAGGGATTATTGTGTCCGTCCGTCCGTCGTGCATCCAAAAATGGGAGGAATGGGGCTGGGTGGAGAGGGGAGGGTGGGGAGGGGCTGGGTGGGGAGGGTGGGGAGGGGCTGGTTGGGGAGGGTGGGGCTGGGTGGGGAGGGGAGGGTGGGGAGGGCTGGGTGGGGAAGGTGGGGAGGGGCTGGGTTGAGAGGGTGGGGCTGGGTGGGGGGTGGGAGGTGTGGGGCTGGGTGGGGAGGGGCTGGTCACCCCGTGGTGCCCTTATAAAACTCAACGTTTAACCTACTCAAGCCGGCTTGTGCTCGCCCTCACAGTCGGGCATATTTGCGGAATACACCACGCCGCCGATGACCCTGGCCATTGACCGAGCAACCCAACGTTCCTACCAGCTCCCTCCGCAGGAATTTGTTAAAAAATTCTCAATTTGCGCATCAGGTTTTCCGGCGAAGCCTTGCCGATTTGCCCGTGTCGGGCGGAGGAAGGGCCTACGATACAGTTGCATTTACGCGATCTCACCCCAACAAAATACTTGATGGTGTATCATCATTATGACCGCGCGTGTTTAGCCACGCAGGAAATCCCCACTGAGGCTAAAGGCTTTCTCAGGAGGGTCCTGCCAGGATTCTGTAGTCGGGAGGGACGCTGCTGCTGCTGCTGCGTCATGCCAATTAGAAGCAATTTTCGGGTAAGTTTCTCAAATTTGCAGGTATTTCTCGGCATTGCGATGTTTGGCCAAGACTCGGTTACATTGTGCCGGAGTTATTCAGCGATGGGTGGAAACCGGACTATCCGCAGAGAGACAAAGACAAAGATCCCCCGTGTAGCCTTAGCAGACTGTTGGTGGCAAGTGCTGTTAGCAAGTAGTGCACGAGTGGGTGGCCAGCGCCACGCCCGGCCGCCTTTGTCTCCCTTGTGGCGATGTTTACGACACACCGTACCAGGTACTCATTCGAGGCTGAGTCGACGTAGAGGGAAGGCCCATGACCGGTTCAAATAATCGTCATTAGTGTTGGTGGCCGTGAGCGGGAATCGAACTCGGGTCGCCAGGTTCGTAGTGCAGTGCGCCAACCACTACACCACCGCTCCTCTCAACAACACGCACACACAAAGATGCCCCGCGTAGCCTCAACACGCGCACACAACAACAACCACCACCACCACCACAACAACAACGGCCATTCGCCACCAAGTGTCGGCCGTCACCACCAAGGCGCTTGTGCCAGGCCACGTGCACGTCAAGGCCACGTGAAGTGTCGCACGCCCGCTGGCAGGAGGTCACGGGACTGGCCCAGGTGGCCATGGGTCGACTGACTTGAGATGACGGGCAGATGCACCGCACCAAGGGAGAACATTCTACCAACACCACACACACCACGCAAACACCACACGAACGCCACACGCACCACGCAAACACCCCACCAATATCACACGCACCACGCAAACACCCCACACACACCACGCAAACACCACACCAACACCACACACACCACAC
This sequence comes from Lethenteron reissneri, assembly GCF_015708825.2. Lineage (NCBI taxonomy): Eukaryota > Metazoa > Chordata > Hyperoartia > Petromyzontiformes > Petromyzontidae > Lethenteron > Lethenteron reissneri. Next base: position 4,755,298 of record NC_083789.1, on the reverse strand, counting down.
AAAAACCCCACACACACCCCATACACACCACACAAACACCACACAAACACCCCACAAACACCACGCAAACACCCCACGAACCCCACACACACACCACACACACCCCACACACACCACACGCACCACACAAACACCCCACACACACCCCACACACCACACAAACACCCCACCAACAGCACACACACCACACAAACACCACACAAATACCCCACGAATCCCACACACACACCACACAAACACCCCACACACACCACACACACGCGCCAGAGTCGGGCATCGAACCCAGGGTCCCCGCTCCTTGCTGCCAGACGCGGCGTCAACACGTGCGCTCCTGCCACTGCCCACAGCTCAGAATGTGCGTTGACGCTGCAGGAATCCGATGAGCTATAAAAGTTCTTAATTTTTCTTTTACAGATGTCCAGTGGATGAGAAAACTAAACACGAACGAAATACATCCGAACACATTCACTCGGCAATAGTTGTGACGCGACGTTTCGGGCAACGGGTCCCTTCCTTCATACCACGTAAACCATGCTCACCCCCAACCCTCAACCCCCCCGTCCCCCCTCGAAACGTGTGGCTCCCCTTGAGCCGCTTGGGGCTCTTGAGCCTTTAGCCTCGGGGTGACGTCACCGACCGCGGGTGGTGCCTGGATGGCCTTGTCCAGAGCAGCGACAACTTGAGCCCCCCCCGCACACCCTCCTCCTCCCCCCGCACACCCCCCCTCCCCCCTCCACTATCCCCCTCCGCCCCTCCCCCCTCCACCCTCCACCCCCCACCCCTTCGCCCCCACCGCGAAGTTTTCGCCGCAGGGTCGCGACGGACCCTGACAACAATGGGGGGGAGGAGGGGGGGCGAACGACGACTTCCGAGTGGCAGGTGAAGCAATCATGGGCATTAGGTGACATCCTCCTCCTCCTCGTCGCGTGTGGGTGGAGAGGATGGAGGATGTGGTGGAGGGGGGGTGGGGGCGGGGGTGGTGATGATGATGATGATGGGGGAGGCAGGAAGGAAGGGCTTGGAAGAGGTGAGAGGGTGTTGATGGGAGGCGGGTGATGATGTTGATTGGAGGAGGTGCGAGATTGAGTGAGAGTGGCGGTGGGCGGAGATGACGACGATGATGATCGATCAGTAATGATGATTTACAACTCTGTCAATCCCACTGCGGGGTTTGTTTGACCATACTTCACCACGATGGCCAGTGTCGGTGAAGGGCAGTGCGCTGACCACTACACCCGCCGCTCCCCACATGCATGCACAAGAACAAAGATCCCCCGTATAGCCTTGCACAGACAGTTGGGGCAAGTGCTGTTAGCGAGTACTCATGAACGTCGGTACGGTTCAGGAGGAGGTGGGTGGCCAGCACCACGCCCGACCGCCTTTGTCTCCCCCCGAGTGGCGATGTTCACACACCGCACCAGGTACTTATTTGAGGCTGAGTCGACCCAGGGTAGGGCCAGGACCGGTTCAGATATTCGCCGCTGCTATCCGGTCGTGAGCGGGAATCGAACTGGGGTCGCCGGGTTCGTAGCGCAGTGCGCTAACCATTGCACCACCTCTCCCTGAACAGGCGAACACACACACTCCCATATAAAGAAACTCAAACACACACACATACATTGCATTGAACACACACACGTGCATATAAACACACGTATACACGTACACACACACTCATGTACACATTCATACTCACACACGCACACTAACCCACACACATACCACACGGTGTACAAGCACACACACACGAACGTACATACACAACATACACACACCCGCACAAATACAACACGGCACACGCATGAACTAAGACAAAGATCCCGCCCATATAGCCTTCACAGACTGTTGGGGCAAGTGCTGTTTGCGAACGCCTATGAAGGCCGACACAGCACACGAGGGGGTGGGTGGCCAGCAACATTGCCGGCCGTCTTTGTCTTTCTAGTGGCGACTAACTGCTAATTTGAGGCTGAATCGATCTGGAGGAGGCCCATAACCGGTTCAAATAATCGTCACTGGTGTTGGTCGCCGTGAGCGGGAATCGAACTCGGGTCGCCGGGTTCTTAGCGCACAGCAACGCTAACCGTTGCGCCACCGCTCTCGACACAAAGACAAATGCAAAGATCCCCCGTGTAGCCTTAACGGACTGTTGGGGCAAGTGCTGTTGGCGAGCACCTATGAAGGTCGAAATGGCGTACGAGGGAGTGGGTGGCCAGCTACACGCCCGACCGCCTTTGTCTCCCCAGTGGCGATGTTTTACACACCGCACCAGGTACTCATTTGAAGCTGAGTCGACCTAGGGGAGGCTCAGAACCGGCTCAGATCATCGCCACTGGTGCTGGCCGTGAGCGGGAATCGAACTCGGGTCGCCGGGTTCGTAGCGCAGTGCGCTAACCATTGCACCACCGCTCCCAATCGCTCTCACACACACACACACGCGCGCGCGCGCCCCCCACACACACACATTCCCAGTAAATTACACTCCCCGTTGCAATTCGTTGCAATACAAATTGACCGCACTCTGGCTCCGTTTCAAAGAGAGGGGAATACTCCGGGGTTCCATCTCGCGGGGACCTCCCGAGAGGAGACTGTCCGCTCCCCACCCACCCACCCTCCTCCTCCTCTTCCAAGTCTCCGCGTCTTCTGCAAAAACGATCAACTTTTCGTTTCTGAAAATAAATTAATAAATACTCAGCAAGAAGCTCTGAGCTTTACGGGATTTTTTTCCTCCCCCCCCTCCTCCTCCTCCTGATAATTCTCCTAATCTCACGAGGTTCCCTTCTGAAAGAAGTTCAACATGCGTACATACATAATCTTTCCCTTAAACTGCTGTCAAGAGTTGTCAGTGGGGGGAGACAAAGGCGGACGGTCCGGCGAGGGATGGAGAGGGCGCGTGCGTGGGTCCGTGGGTGGTGCTGGCCACCCACCCACCCACCACATCGCCCGCCGTTCCGGCCTTCATAGGTGCCACTCGCTAACAGTACTTGCCCCAACAGTCTGTTAAGGCTACACGGGAAGGGGGGAAGGAATCTTTGCCTTTGGTGTCTCTGGCCTTCATAGGTGCTACTCGCTAACAGCACTTGCCCTAACAGTCTGTTAAGGCTACACGGGGAGGGGGAGGCATCTTTGTCTTTGGTGTCTCTGGCCTTCATAGGTGCTACTCGCTAACAACACTTGCCCCAACAGTCTGTGCAGGCTACACGTGGAGGGGGGAAGGAACCTTTGTCTTTGGTGTCTAAGGCCTTCATAGGTGCTACTCGCTAACAACACTTGTCCCAACAGTCTGTGCAGGCTACACGGGTGATCGTTGTCTTTGGTGCTGGATGCAGAGTTCGTGCTCGCTCACAGCACTTTCCCCACAAGTCTACCCAGGCTATATGGGGGATCTTTGTATTTGTATTTGGCATTGCCGCCCTTAATAGGCGCTCGCTGATAGGGCTCAACCAACAGCCGCAAGTCTCTAGGGATGCGTGAACGCGGCGTTCGCGTGTTTTTTTAGCGTGTGCATGTGTCTTCGTGTTGCATGAATGCATGTGTGTGCGTGTGTGTGTCAGCTGTGAGGAGCGGTGGCGCAGTGGTTAGCGCCCTGCGCGACCAACCCGGCGACCCGAGTTCGATATCCGCTCACGGCCAACACTAGTGACGATTATCTGAACCGGTCCTGCCCCCCCTCTCCTCTATGTCGACTCAGCCACAAATGTGGACTGTATCTGGCGCGGTGTGTAAATATTGCCACGAGAGAGACAAAGGCGGCCGGGCGTGGCGCTGGCCACCCATTTCCTCGTGTGCCGTGCCGGCCTTCATATTTGCTCTCTAACAGCACTTGGCCTCAAAAGTATATTCAGGCTACACGGTTAACCTTTGTCTTTGTATACGTTACATATGCTGTTCATATGCTGAATTATGGCTCACTCTGAGAAGGAGAGACGGAGGCTCTGCCGCTGAACCTGGAGCGTGCCACCCAAGAGGAAGGAGCCTGACCATCAGTGGCACGAAAAGAAATATCCGCCCACGTGCCATCAAACGCTTCGTCCACTCAACTGCCCCGTGAGTTGTGCGGGCAGCTCTATGGAAGGTGGAGGAGTTCTCACACGTGGGCATGGCGCTCATGACCAGCTCCGGGTTGGCAAGCAGAGGTCTCACTCCGAATCATCTTTGTCATCGGCTGCGTCAAGCTACTCCGGCCTGTCGCTTGACGCAGAAGCGCTGGATATTCTGGGCCATATGCAAATTATTTTGTCAAGGCGCTCTTCCTCCTCCCTCCCAGCTTAAATAGACGCTCCAAGCCCAGGACGTGTCATTCAGACTCTGTCTTATCGACAAGCCTGTTCTTCACCTGAGGACGGCTGCTTGCGTTGTGGCCGAAGCGTCGTGAGAATGATTTTATTATGTTTTATTTTTATTATTTTATTATTTCCCTTCTGCGTGACTTTACCGAAAGAACCAAGAAGATTCTCGGCCACAGTTGAACCTTCTCTCCTCTGTGCTTGCGAAACATGGACCCCCCCCCCCCCCATTTAAAGACACACCTACGCCGGGTTTGAATCATTCAGGCTGGCCTGCCTACGATCCATCCTGAGTTTAACCACACTGGATTGTGTGACCGGCTCACGGATCCTTTGTAAGATCTGGACACAGGGCCATCGGTGAGCTCCTCCGGCAGGCAAGGTTGCGTTGGCTAGGTCACGTAGCCCGCATGCCCCAGCGACCGAATGCCCAAGCAGCTTCTGTTTGGCCGGATCGAGGGGGCTAAACGGGCGCGGCACGGGCTAGAGAAGAGATGGAGTGATGTGGTACATGAGTACGTGGAGCTGAGTGGACTTGCCGATGACTGGTACCAGCGGTGTCAAGATCGGCCTCTGTGGAGGAGGCTCGTGAAGGACGCTACTGGGCAGTTGGAGGCAGTCGCCCTCCAACAATAACGGAGGGCGGAGGAGCGACGCTCACAACAACGAGCGGAGCGCCAGGTGGCTAAAGCACAGCAAGTTGGTACAGTAGGGGGCACAGGTGGTGCATCAGCCAGTCATCTCGGTCATCTCAGTCAGTCGACCCGTGGCACCTGCTGGGTCTGCCCCGTGACCTCCTGCCAGCGGGCGTTCGACACTTCACGTGGTCTCAAGGTGCACATGGCCTGGCACAAGCGTCGTGGTGACGTCACCGCCACTTAGTGGCGAATGGCGGTTGTTGTTGTTGTGTGTGTGTCTACCTGAGTGTGTGTGTGTGTCTACCTGTGTGTTTGTGTATGTCTATCTGATTGTGTGTGTGTCTACCTGAGTGTGTGTGTGTGTATATCTGATTGTGTATGTGTCTACCTGAGTGTGTTTGTGTCTACCTGAGTGTGTGTGTGTGTGTGTCTACCTGAGTGTGTGTGTGTCTACCTGAGTGTGTGTGTGTGTGTGTCTACCTGAGTGTGTGTGTGTCTACCTGAGTGTGTGTGTGTGTCTACCTGAGTGTGTGTGTGTATATCTGATTGTGTGTGTGTCTACCTGAGTGTGTGTGTGTATATCAGATTGTGTATGTGTCTACCTGAGTGTGTTTGTGTCTACCTGAGTGTGTGTGTGTGTCTACCTGAGTGTGCGTGTGTTCGTGCTCAAATGAGTACTCGGTGCGATGTGTAGTAAACATTCGGGAGACAAAGGCGGCCGCCGTGTGTGTGGCTTTGTTAGCCACTCGCTAACAGCACTTGCCCCGACAGTCTGTTAAGTCTATACGGGGGACCTTTATCTTTGCGGGCACACGTGCGAATGCGCACCTGTCAGGTAACAAAGGAGACAGTGACGGATCCATCAACCATCTCTACAGAGACCTCTCTTTTTATTAATCTCGCCTTTATTCAAACTTCAATCATCTGGTCCACCTGGGGAGCTCGGCTGAGCGTGCAGCGATGGGGGAGGTGATGTTGGGGGTGGTGATGGCGGTGGTGATGGGTCGGTGGTGGGGGGGGGGTGATGGTGGGGGTGGTGATGGCGGTGGTGAGGGGGGAGGGTGATGGTGGGGGTGGTGATGGCGGTGGTGGATGATGGTGGAGGTGATGTTGGGGGTGGTGATGGCGGTGGTGATGGGTTGGTGGGTGATGGTGGAGGTGATGTTGGGGGTGGTGATGGGTTGGTGGGTGATGGTGGAGGTGATGTTGGGGGTGGTGATGTTGGGGGTGGTGATGGCGGTGGTGATGGGTGGGTGGGGGGGGGGAGATGATGGTGGAGGCTGAGTCGACCTAGGGGAGGCCCGGAACCGGTTCAGATAATCGTCACTGGTGTTGGCCGTGAGCGGGAATCGAACCCGTGTCGCCGGGTTCGTAGCGCAGCGCGCTAACCGCTGCACCACCGCTCCCCACACGCACACACACACACACGCGCGCACGCGTCACCGTGAACGCGTTGCAGGAATGTCCCTTGACGAAAATCCGAGTGGCTTCGCTTTTTTGTACAAAACGTGCGAGGAGTGAGTGGAAGGGGGAACGAATTAAAAAGAAAAGTAACAATAATTTAAAACAAATCTGAGCCCGTTCGCCGTCGTTCTACTCCGCGCGAGTCGGAATTGACAGGCGGGGCGGGCTAACGAAGCGAACGAGTGACGCGCCATGTGGTTCGCATAACGCCGAGCGCGACGCGCCACGATTCTGGGAATTAGGAGACGATCACGAGCGCCGCTCGCGCGAACACGCAGAGCCACCCGGGAACGAGCTGATCGCTCGGTGTTAATTTAGTTGGAAAACAGCGCCCCCCTCCCCCCCACCGCGTGTGCCCCCCACCACCCCCCACGTGTGCCCCCACCTCACCCCCCGCGTGCCCCCACCTCACCCCCCGCGTGCCATCACCCCCCCCGCGTGCCCCCACCTCACCCCCTACGTGCCCCCCCCGCGTGTGCCCCCACCTCACCCCCCGCGTGCCATCACCCCCCCCCGCGTGCCCCCACCTCACCCCCTACGTGCCCCCCCCCGCACGTGTGCCCCCACCTCACCCCTTCGCGCGTCTCCCCCCCCACGTGTGCCCCCACCTCACCCCTTCGCGTGTCCCCCCCCCCACTCCACCTCCCGTGCCCCCCCCCAACCCACCCCTCACCGCGCCCCCCCCTACACACATTTCATTATTTATTTTATCCCGTGCGTGGTTGACCACATGGTTGACCACGTGGTTGACCACGCACGTGATCAGCGGTGGCGGTTCAGAGCTAGTGACGCAAACAGAAAAAGGGGGCAGCAGTGACGCGGAGAGCGGCGGGGGGGGGGGGGGCAAGATGACCGCCAATGTGCAGGGGTGCCATAGGACGCGGCTTATTAATACTAATTATTGTTCATCATTATTAATAATTGTTACTAATTATTGTTTATTATTAATTATTCATAATAAATACAAACTTATTTAACTTATTCAGTCACGAGAGTCGTCGGACACATTTTTCTCTTCTCAAAAAACAGGTCGCCTGTCGCTACACCGATGACGAGCTGTTGCGATGAGGAGTCGTCTCTGTTGTACCACATGGGAGAGGTAGCGGTCAGAAACGTGTGTGGGGGGGGGGGCAAACCCTCAATCCCCGTAAAGGCGGAAACAGATGGCGATCAGTCCACTCGCTGTACCGCCCTCTCAAGTTCAAGTTCATTTATTAGGTATAGCCCTGTGAGCCATTAGGCTCTTGAATTGGGTGCAACCGCAACAAACAAAAAACAAAAACATGAACAAGAAAACATCTTAAAGTGACTATGTGACTAAGTGCAAACAGAAAATCCAAGAAAAGACAGCAAAATATTGCAGAAAAAATCACCGTACACCAACGTTGTGTGCAAAAATCCCAGTAGGATGCAAGTCAAACAACAACAACAACCACAAGACAGCTTAGTTTAAGACCATCAGTCTTACTCCGTACTACAACAAACAAACAAACGTGGCCAAACCAGTAAACTTTTCGAAATCACCAAAATAAAGCCATGAAACAGTGATCGTGGCGAGCAAGGCACGGCACCTCCTCCTCGACGCCGGGCGGGTGGGAGGGAGAAGTTCGCGTCCACTGACTGCACGGATCAGCACGGTTGGCTGCTCTAACCTCCCATTGGCTACGTTTGGCTACGTACGGTGCGAATGAAGTTCAACGCGCACTGACATCGCTGCGGGAAGTATCACCGAGGGAGTGTTATCCGCGCTCACCCTACCCTACCCTCCCCTTTGCCGAGCTGATGTAGTCGTAATTAGAGGCAACACTGCTTTGCATCAGCGATGAGAGGTATTGGCAGATAATGTCTCACTCCGCTCTCCCCCTCCCCCCCACTCTCAAACCCTCATCTCTCTCTCGCCTCTCCTTCTCCCCCTCTCTCCACTCTCCTCTGTATTCACTTCCACACCGTCTTCTCTCCTCCACCTCTCTCTCTGTTTACCTCTCGTCTTTATCATCTCTCGTAGCATCTCCCTTCCGTCTCTCCCTCCTCTCTATTCACGCAACTTTATATTCACTCGCTGCTTTCTCTCTCTTCATCTCATCTTTGTCTTCTCAATATCCTAACTCTCTGTCCGTCCCTCCCATCATACTCAGCCATCTCTCTCCTCTGTCATCTCTTTCCTACCTCTCAATCCCATCTCTGTCATCTCGTTCTTGTACGTATGTTGAACTTCTTTCGCACCGTACGTATCTCTTCTTCCACCCCCCACCCCCTTCAATTCGACTGCTGACGGGGTTGGCGGATCAGATAAAGATCACAACCGACGTCTGGCACCCTTAACTTGCACACCGATGTCACAGATGTATTCCTCCTCTTTGGTTTCTTTCGGTAAAGTCACGAAGTTAGAAATAAAATAAAACAAAACACGACGTTTCGAACGCAACACAAGCGACCGTCGTGATTTGTTTTATTTTATTTTATTTCCATCTCCGTGACTTTACCGAAAGAACCAAAGAGTATGGATTCCTGCAGTCACGAAAGCTCCAAATCGAGATGCATTCCTATTTGTGCACGGCGTTTATGATTGCTCACAAATGATGACGCGCGGACGTTTGCGTGATGAGCCACGGACTTCGGCGAGCCGAGTTCAACTCCTGGCAACAGTGGGCGAGTGACTTTCGAGAGGAAAAAAAATCTAATTCCCGGGCCCTCCCACGTGACCACAATTAATCCTGACTGACTCCTGACAAACGTGGTGACGTAAGGTCAAAAATTCTAGATTTGAAGCTTTCGTGACTGTAAGAATTCATACTCTTAAGTTTTTTTTCCCGGTAAAGTCACGTAGTTAAAAAATAGAATTAAAAATTACTAAAAATAGTAATGGAAATAAAATAATAAATCACGACGTTTCGGAGGCAACACAAGTCTCCGTCATCAGATGGGACCGTCACAGCTAAGTTTACTGTATCAAGTGATACACGTGATGACGGAGACTTGTGTTGCCTCCGAAACGTCGTGATTTTTAATATTTTATTTTGTTTCTATCATTACTTTTAGTAATTTTTAATTGTATTTTTTACCTACGTGACTTTAGCGAAAAACCCTAAGAGTATGGTCAAACAACCCACCACCACTACCGACACGTCACAGGGGGAGGCCTTTAACCAGCAGCGCCGCGACAAATGGAACGTAGATTCGTGTGATATATATTTGTAAAAAAATCTGGTTATTTATTTGTTTAAATTTCCCAAAAAAAAATTTTTTGACCGAGTACATTTTGGCGAAAATCTGGCGCAAACACCGCAGGGGGCCCAATTGCACAGCGCCACGATGACGCGTGTTAACACAAGGGGCCGTTGCGTGCGCCCCTGGCTGTTTATTCTTTATCATCGTTTAATTATTATTATTACTCAAATATTTCTTTACAACAAAAAAAAAATCTCTTGGCATCGGAGGCTCCTGGACTCTTTGGCTGCCGCGAATTCCACCTCCCAATGGTTCGTGGCGCCAAGCGCGAATGTCGGTCTCTCTGCAATGAGGAGGCATCGTGATTTCGAACTCATCCCTGAGCGGGATGATCATGGGGCTCCACTTGAGCCGGGAAAAGGGGGGGTCCTGGGAGCCACCCGTCCGCTCCATCAGCCTCGACTGCGTCTCCCCGCAAGGCGTTGATCCTCCTGCAGCAGCATAGGCAACCACTAACATCAGCACCACCACCACCACCACCACAACAACCACCCACCACCACCCACCACCACCATGCCTCCTCACCTGCCGGTGATGGGAAATGGAGCCCACAACACTCCGGCTCCGCCACGCTCCCACTACCCTCTTGATTATCATTATTATTATTTTCAGAAGAAGGAACCATTACATTTTTCGATTTAAAGATTTCGTGACTGCAGGGATTCATCTTCTTGGTTCTTTCGGTAAAGTCACGTAGAAGGGAAGTAATAAAATAATAAAAATAAAACATAATAAAATAATTCTCACGACGTTTCGGCCACAACGCAAGCAGCCGTCCGCAGTGGAAACTGCTGCTTGCGTTGTGGCCGAAACGTCGTAAAAATTATTTTTTTATGTTTTATTTTTATTATTTTATTCATTCCCTTCTACGTGACTTTACCGAAAGAACAAAGAAGATTAACCATTCCCTGTTGTGTAATTGACGTTACACTGCCCCGAATCGAGGACTGGCCACCCCTCGGCATGTGACCCGGGCCAGACCTAGAGCCAGTTCACGCGACCTCCTGTATTACACCTACAGGTCCAGGACGTGCCGATCCAGCTCCGGACAGACGAGTGGCAGCCTCTCATCTCCGGCGAGCGTTTGGACATTTCGCGTGACCAGCCGCCGTAGCAATTTGTCTGTTAAATTTCGATTTAAAGCTTTCGTGACTGCAGGGATTCATCTTCTTGGTTCTTTCGGTAAAGTCACGTAGAAGGGAAATAATAAAATAACAAAAATAAAGCAGAATAAAATAATATAATAATTGTATTATGTTAAATGTTTATTATTTTATTATTTCCCTTCTACGTGACTTTACCGAAAAAAACCAAGAAGATGCATTTGTCTGTTGTTCCTTTGTTCCTGGGGGGCTTCCTGAGAGGCTCGTGGGGATGGGGGGGGGGTGACGTTTCAGTTCCATGGCTCCGTCAAACAGGGGGGGGGGGGCAGGGGTAGTGGTTTGGCCAGAAGACATCACGGACGCCTTCCCCTAGAGTCCTCCTCCAGCGAATTATTTTGCTCCACTGACCTCGTCTCGCCGTGTTCGTTCGAGTGACGACGTGACGTCAGGTGTGTCGGGGAGCGAGGGGGGAGGGAGTTCTCAACCCCCCCTCCACCCCCCTCTCTCCTTGCTGCCGAAGACCAGAGCCCCCCCCTCCAATCCCATCCCGCCCTGCCCCCCAGAGTACTCCTAGGGGATACTCGGCAGACGAACATCGTCGGCATTGCTCGCAAACACCAAACAGCAGCATCAGCAGCAGCGTGGCCGAACCCGGCCTGGCGCCGCGGTGGGGTGGGGGGAGGTCGGGGCTTGTTTCGCCAGACGAACTCACTCGCGCGCAAAAGACAAAGGTCACCCGCATAGCCTCGAACAGACCGTAGGGGGGGGTGGGAGGGCAAGTGCTGTGAGTAGCAGCAGCAGCAGCAGCGTCGCAGCCGCCTTATGAAGGTCGCCACCGTGACACACGACTGGCGGGGGGACGAGGGTGGGAGGGGGACGGGTGGTCAGCACCACGCACTCATTTGAGGCTGAGTCGACCTAGGGGACGCCCAGGACCCCGGTTCAGAGAATCGTCACACTGGTGCTGGTGGCCGTGGGCGGGAATCGAACTCGGGTCGCCGGGTTCGATGTCGCGCTAATCGCTGCACCACCGCTCCCCCCCTATACGCACACAAACAAAAACTAAGTTTCACTCACACACACACAATCTCTAACGCACTCAGACTTGCAGCGTGTAAATTCTACTCATTTGCGTTTCTCGCTGTCGCAGCATCGTCATCGTCATCATCATCGGAAGAAGAGAATGAGAGGGAATGAGAGGGAATGAATGAGGAATGAAGTGGCCACACATGAGCAGAATGAGTTCTACTCACGAGTTCTTATCGCTGCTACAGTCTCATCATCGTCATCATCGTCGGAGGAGGAGGAGGAGGAGTGAAGTGACCTTAGTGAATGCTGCCCACGGGGAGGGAAGTAGTGAGGAGGAGGTGGGGGGAGGAGTGGGGGGGGGATTCCGTCACTGTTGCCTCAAGTCCCTCGTGTGCTCTGAAGGACACTCACGGAGAGCGTGAGAGAGAGAGTCAGAGAGAGTGAAGGAGAGAGTAAGAGTCAGAGAGAGTGAAGGAGAGAGTGAGAGTCAGAGAGAGTGAAGGAGGGAGTGAAGGAGAGAGAGTCAGACTTTTTAAACAACTTTTATTGCCGCCAGCAGCAAAAGCACCGGAGGCGATTTCAATATGAAATACACAAAGTCACCAGCAAACAAAAGAAAACAAACGTTACAAATCGTTACAAATCCACGCGCTGTGGCGCTGAAAGCACCGCGCACAATGCAAAAGAAAAGCCACGTGGTGGTTGTGGTGTCATCGCGCACGCCACGGTGACGAGCGAGCGCTTCAGAAGGTGAACACGAGGGTGCCGTCCACGCTGGTACAGAGAGGGGCTTGTCCGGCTCCCCAGCGTTCGAAGAAGACGTGCACATCACCGACATTTGTGTGGTACATGGCGTGCTCCAGCCGGAGCCGTGCCTTAAGCAGGCCTCTGAACACTGGAAGCACATAGCAGCCGTCAGTGAGAGAGAGTGAGAGCGTGTGAGTGAGTGAGAGAGTGTGAGAGAGTGAGAGTGTGTGAGTGTGTGAGAGAGTGAGTGAGAGTATGAGAGAGTGTGAGTGAGAGTATGAGAGAGTGTGAGTGAGAGTGTGAGAGAGTGAGTGAGAGTGTGAGTGAGAGAGAGTGAGAGTGTGAGAGAGTGAGAGTGTGAGAGAGTGAGTGCGAGCGTGTGAGTGAGTGAGAGTGTGAGAGAGTGAGAGAGTGTGAGTGAGAGAGTGTGAGTGAGTGAGAGAGTGTAAGTGAGTGAGGGAGAGTGAAAGAGTGTGAGAGGGTGAGTGAGTGAGAGTGTGAGAGAGTGAGTGAGAGCGTGTGAGTGAGTGAGAGAGTGTGAGAGAGTGTGTGAGAGAGTGTGCGTGAGTGAGTGAGAGTGTGAGTGAGAGAGAGTGAGTTAGAGGGTGTGTGAGAGTGAGTGAGAGTGTGAGTGAGAGAGAGTGAGTGAGTGAGAGGGTGTGAGTGAGAGAAAGTGTGAGAGAGTGAGTGAGTGAGAGTGAGTTAGAGAGTGTGAGGGAGTGAGAGAGAGTGAGAGAGTGAGTGAGAGAGAGTGAGTTAGAGAGTGTGAGTGAGAGAGTGTGAATCAGAGAGAAAGCTCGGGAGAAGGCCGCACAGCGTGGAGATGGAGCGCTCAAACAACGAGACGACGAGAGAATGTGCGCAAACACAGAGACGCAGGGAGAGAGAGAAGCCACACGCAGACGAATGAGATAGACGTGAATAATATCGCATCAATGCTCCCTCTCGATAAATAACGACAGCAAATAGACTATTTGAGCGCCTAAATAAATGTTAATAGGGCAGGAATTGCTCCTCTCCTTCCCAGACCCATAGCGACATATTTATTTATTTATTTTGGGTTTTTCGTTGAGAAAAAATAGATTTGACCCATTTCAGAAAGTAGCCACACACACTCACACTCGCAAAGACAAAGATCCCCCGTGTATCCTCAACAGACTGTAGGGGCAAGTGCTGTTAGCGAGCACCTATTAAGGCCAGCACGGCACGCGAGAGGAGTGGATGGGGAGTACCACAGCCCGGCCGCCTTTATCTCCCTTGTGGCGATGTTACAGCACCGCACCAGGTACTCATTTGAGACTGAGTCGACCAAGGTTAGGCCCAGGACCGGTTAAGATAATCGTCACTGGGTGTTGGCCGTGAGCGGGAATCGAACTCGGTTCGTCAGGTTCGTAGTGCAGCGTGCTACACTACACATCGCACACGATCACACACGCACGTACACACGTAAAACACACGCGCTTATCGGTAACTGCAAAATATTTACAGAAGTCGCAGAGACCCCGTGAGCATCTTCTTGGTTCTTTCGGTAAAGTCACGTAGAAGGGAAATAATAAAATAATAAAAATATAACATAATAAAATACAATCAAAATAAAACATAATAAAATACAATTGTATTTTATTATGTTTTATTTTTATTATTATTATAAAATCATAAAAAAAGAAAAAGAAAACATAATAAAATACAATTGACTTCACCGAAAGAACCAAGAAGATGAATCCCTGCAGTCACGAAAGCTTCAAATCGAGACCCCGTGAGCATTCAAAGGCCGCTTCGTATGCGTCCTGAGCGAAGGGCCCGGCCAATAAATACGTTTCAAACAAAGTGGACCGAACGTGGCATTTTGCAATAAACGCTGCCTGGCCCAAGTTTTAATTTACAGCCGGCCCGATATAGCCCCTGCAAGGCAAATGGATGTGACGTTTGCGTGCTTATGAGTATACTTGCGCGGATAATTCCCAAGCACACACACACACGCGCACGCATCACCCACCCACGTTTTTAATCTTCAAAGTGGTTGTGTGTGTGTGTGTGCGTGGGGGTTGAAATTTGTTTTGTTGTAGTAGAGACAAATGAGTACAAGCCAAAGGTGGCCCCCGAAAAGCCTTCACCGACTGTTGGGGCAAGTGCTGATAGCGAGCACCTATGAACTCCTGAACGGCACACGACGGGATGGGTGGGCAGCATCACGCCCGGCCGCCTTTGTCTCCCCAGTGGCGATGTTTACACACCGCACCAGGTACTTATTTGAGGCTGAGTCGACCCAGGAGCGGTTCAGATAATCGTCACTGGTGTTGGCTGTGAGCGGGAATCGACCTCGGGTGGCCATGTTCGTAACGCAGCGCGCTAACCGCTGCGCCACCGTTCCCCCCAGTGTGGTTAGTGAGTGGATGCGGAGTGGGTGAGTGAGTGGGTGAGAGAATGAGTCATTGGGTAGGTAAATGGGTCCGTGATTGAGTGACTACGTGATTGGGGAAGTGATTGAGCGAGTGGGTTCGACTGAGCGACTGAGTGGGTGAGTGAGTGAGTGAGTGGGTGAGTGAGTGAATGAGTGGGTGAGTGGGTGAGTGAGTGACTGGGTGAGTGAGTGGGTGAGTGAGTGAATGAGTGGATGAGAGAATGAATCATTGGGTAGGTAGATGGGTCCGTGATTGAGTGACTATGTGATTGGGGAAGTGATTGAGCGAGTGAGTTCGAATGAGCGACTGAGTGGGTGAGTGAGTGGGTGAGTGAGTGACTGGGTGAGTGAGTGGGTGAGTGAGTGAATGAGTGGGTGAGTGGGTGAGTGAGTGGGTGAGTGACTGGGTGAGTGAGTGAATGAGTGGGTGAGTGAGTGAGTGAGTGAATGAGTGGGTAAGTGCAGTGGGTGAGTGAGTGACTGGGGGAGTGAGTGAGTGGGTGAATGAGTGGGTGAGTGAGTGAGTGGGTGAGTGAGTGACTGGGTGAGTGAGTGAATGAGTGGGTGAGTGAGTGAATGAGTGGGTGAGTGGGTGAGTGAGTGGGTGAGTGGGTGTGTGAATGAGTGGGTGAGTGAGTGGGTGAGTGAGTGGGTGAGTGAGTGACTGGAGGAGTGAGTGAGTGGGTGAATGAGTGGGTGAGTGAGTGACTGGGTGAGTGAGTTGGTGACTCAGTGGGTGTGTTATTGTCAGCTGCGGTGTGGTAGCGGTCCTGTAACGCAGTTGAGGAATCGATGCACAATAAACAATAGCAGTAGCTATTGTATAGCAATAAAGGTGTCAGTTTTGTACCAGTTAAAAGGGTAAAAACCTACTATTATATTTTGCCACTGGTAAAAGAGATCTCATAGTGAGAATAGCAGTAGCGATAACGCAGTGATAAGTAGACGACTGTCCATATCCTAGTTGCAGGCGATTAATGCAAGTTTGTTACCAATGTGGCAAAAATGGAATAGTCCACGTAATCACCCCCCCCCCCACCTCGTCCTCCCCCTTCCACGCCGCACTTGGCACAGTCCAAGTGTAATGACCCAATGATTTAATGGCTAGGGAGCCCTTAGAGAGGCGCGCTCTCAACTCGGGAAACTCAGCCAAGAAAAGAAATAATAACGAAAGAATTCTAAACAAGCCTAAACAAATAACGCGCGTCCAGGTTTTTCATTCTGGAGATTTATAACAATCTTACTCACTGTGCTCGAAACATCGTCATCAGCAGCGAGGGGGTATGTGCATCATCGTCATCAGCAAGCCGACTCATCGTCAGCGTTGAGTTACGTAAAGGCAGCATATTCATCAACATCATCAGCCACGTAAGTAAGAGTACAAATCCTAATTTTCATCAACAGGGTTCCACCATATTATCAAGTATACGTGGTCAAATAATGAAGATCGGTAGCAGCAACGAAAGGGCGTTTTATACGTGCATGAAAGCCAAAGCGTGCGAGGGAGCAACACACTATCCCATACGGATGGAACAAGCGGAGTCCAGGTTTCTACTCCGCCGGTGAGATGATTAACATCGAAACTGATCAAGAGTGTTACTTGTCTTGAACCCAACGCTGCTGTAATTATTTATTCCCAGGAGATGGTAAAAAGAAGATGCGCGGGGAGCGGTGGGTGTAGTGGTGAGCGCGCTGCGCTACGAACCCGGCGACCCGAGTTCGATTCCCGCTCGCGGCCACCAACACCAGTGACGATGTATCAGAATCGGTCCCGGGCCTCCCCTAGGTCGACTCAGCTTCAAACGAGCATCTGGTGCGGTGCGTACTAAACATCGCCACTGGGGAGACAAAGGCGGTCGCGCTGTGCTAGCCCACCCACCCCGTCGTGTGCCGTTCCAGGCTGCTACGCGCTAACAGCACTTGCCCCAACAGTCTGTTGAGGCTGCAGTGTTGGCTGGGATCTTTGTCTTTGGGCATTATCCGCTTATTGATTTTGTAACATCACCACGGTCAGGGCTGGGGGGGGGGTCAGGGTAACGTGGAGGGCCCCGTGGGAGCGCGTCTTAGCCGCTTCAAGTGGCACGACGTTTCGGCCGATGCTTGCGCCAAATCGAATCCACCCCCGAAACACAACTCCCGCCCCCCCCCCTTAGCTCCCTCCCTCCACCACCCCTCCCCCCCCCTTTGCTGAGCCCCCAGCTCGCAGGAGCGGTCTGCCTATAAATCAGAAAGTTGCGGAGAGGGATCGGTGTAGGGGGGGCGGGTAAGGAGAAGGTTCGTGGAGTCTGCGAGCGTCTATGAAGCACGTGGCCAGTTGGATCTCCCCACGAAGACAAATAGGCCTATAGCACCCCCCCCGCCCCATAGGCTGTAACAGACTGTTGCTCTTGTAGTACTGTATTACTATTTTTATTTGACCAGGTAAGGCCCACTGAGAAATCACGGCTCCTTTGTCAGAAGCTACCTGGCCACAAAAGATGGCCCAACAAAGTGGGCTGATTGCGTGGAAATTTATAGCAGCCGAATCATCTAAACGCACGTTTTTAATTATGGAGGGGAAAAGCCTGAGGACCCGGAGAAAAGTCCACGCGGCCACAGGGAGAGAGACACACCGCAAACTCCAAATATACAGCAGGCGTCAGGGTCGGGATTGAACTCGTGATCTCCTGTATAGCAGGCGAGAGGAGTTAACAGCTCGCCACCGCAGGCACCGCAACGCGCACTCACCACTCACACTCACCACTCCACACACTCACCAGGCACACACTCACCACTCTACACACCCACCACGCACACTCACCACTCTATACACTCACCACGCACACCCACCACGCACACTCACCCCGCACACTCACTACTCCACACACTCACCACGCACACTCCACAAACTCACAACGCACACACTCACCACGCACACTCACTACGCACACTCACCAAACACACTCACCACTCCACACACTCACCGCTCCACACACTCACCATGCACACTCACCAGGCACACACTCACCACTCCACATACTCACCACTCCACACACTCACCACGCACACTCGCCACGCACACTCACCACACACACTCACCACACTCACCACTCCACACACTCACCAGGCACATACTCACCACACTCCACACACTGACCACCACACACACTCACCACACACACCCACCACGCACACTCATCACACACTCACCACACACACACTCACCACTCTACACACTCACCACTCCACACTCACCACACACACCCACCACGCACACTCACCACACACACTCACCACACACACACTCACCACTCTACACACTCACCACTCCACACTCACCACACACACTCACCACGCACACTCACCACTCCACACACTCACCACGCACACTCACCACACACACTCACCACACACACACTCACCACACACACTCACCACACACTCTCACCACACACACTCACCACCACGCACACTCACCACACACACACTCACCACACACACTCACCACACACACTCACCACACTCACTCACCACACACACTCACCACCACACTCACCACACACACACTCATCACACTCACTCACCACGCACAGCGGACACGGGGGCGGTAGCCAGCCGTGAACAGCGCCAGCCGCCACGTTTTGCTGCCAGTTGACTGAGTGGAGGGGGGGGATGATGGGTGGTGGGGGGCCGTGTGGGGGGGGGGGGGAGTTGGGGGGGGTTCCATCGAACAACGATGGTTTGGTTTGGGGGGCGAGGAGGAGGGCGGGGGCCTTCTGGAGGAGACGATCACGACCAACAGCGCCGCCTCCATCCATCATGCGCGCCTCCACGCGGCTCCAGCAAGCGTGGGGCTGGGGGTGGGGGAGGGCGTCAAGGCTACACGGGGGATCTTTGTCTTTGGTGTCTGTCAAGGCTACACGGGGAATCTTTCGTTTTTAGTTATACAATAACACGCTTCTGGCTTTCATTGTCTCCTGCAATTCCATCTTTTTTTGTACCCGTGTAGTCTGTCTGGATAGTTCAATGTTCATCTTCTTGGTTCTTTCGGTAAAGTCACGTAGAAGGGAAGTAATAAAATAATACAAATAAAACATAATAAAATAATTCTCACGACGTTTCGGCCACAACGCAAGCAGCCGTCCTCAGGTGAAAACCAGGTCTGTCGGGGAGACAGCATCTGAATGTTATAGTTCAATGTTAATAAAACAACAACAACAACAAAAACTGTTTTAACTTTAGCAAGTAAGGGCCCACTGAGCTGTGTAGTTCTATTTTCAAAAGCGACCTGGCCACTTACCAGTGACGTCTCCAGCGAAGCGGCTTATCGCGTGGAAATGTTCAGCGGTCAAATACTCCGAAACGCACGAAGTTGATTCTAAATGTGGAGGGATAACCCCGGAGGGCCCGTAGAAGTGCATTTGATTGAGTGACTGTGTGGTTGTCTTGTTGTGGTCTGGGACTGTTTTGTTGTTGTTGTTATTGTTGTTGTTGTTTTTCTGCCTTGCCCCAAGCTTGCACTTGCTATTGAAACCCGTGCGGGTATTTACGTACTCATGCAATTTGCACGCTTAAATATATATTTTTCTTTCTATTGACGGCGTTATTTTGTGTCGCTTGCTTTGCCTTTTCGGCGTTACCGTTTGTGTTGTTGTATTGTTTGTTACTGTGACTTTCCGAGCCTCCCGTTCCCCGATTGGACATCTGCGAAAACTTAACTTCACGGCTCATCGGATTCTTCCAGTCGAAATGCAGATCCCGACGCTGATTCTCACTCCTCTTTTCCGTCACGGTGGCGAGGAGATGCTAACTACCTCGCCTGGTCTACACGAGGTCGTGGGTTCGATACCGACCCTGACGCCCGCTGTATATTTTAAGTGTGCGTCTCTCATCATCACGGTGGCGAGGAGACGTTAACTACCTCGCCTGGTCTACACGAGGTCGTGGCTTCAATACCGACCCTGACGCCCGCTGAATATTTTAAGTGTGCGTCTCTCATCATCACGGTGGCGAGGAGACGTTAACTACCTCGCCTGGTCTACACGAGGTTGTGGGTTCGATATATTTGTAGTTTGCGGTGTCTCTCTCCCCGTGGTCGCATGGATTTTTCTCCGGGTCCTCCGGTTTTTTTACGTCCACATTCAGAAACAACGTCACGCCTTTAAAGAGTAATTGGCTGCTGTACATTTCCACGTAAGATGATCAGCCCGCTCCGTTGAGCCGTCACCCGTGATAGCCACGTCGCTGCATAGCTCAGTGAGGACTTACCTGGTGCAATAAAAAAGCATCGTTTATGCATAATAAAATTGAGAAGAAAACAAATAATTTCAACCGCCGTGATAGCTACAGACTCGGCGCAGCTTGGGAGCGTATTATTTAGCAATACCCAATACATGTTGCAATTCCTTACAGAGGAGTCACATGCTGATTTATAACTATTTAAGACCGGAAGCAGGTGGATGGCTTCACTATTCTGGCAAATCGCCAGAAGATGCTGGATGTAATTACCAGCGAAACGTCGTACTACTCAAATTCCGGTGGGCTGAAGAAATAACTAAAAGGCGTTTTATATTCTTGGTTCTTTCGGTAAAGTCACGTAGAAGGGAAATAATAAAATAATTAAATTATAAAACAATACAATTCTCACGACGTTTCGACTGCAACACAAGCAATCATCATCAGGTGTGAAATCCACAGCAAGAAAATTTGAAAAAATAATAATAATTCTTGCTGTGGATTTCACACCTGATGATGATTGCTTGTGTTGCAGTCGAAACGTCGTGAGAATTTTATTGTTTCATATTTTTATTATTTGAATATTTCCCTTCTACGTGACTTTACCGAAAGAACCAAGAATATGAATCCCTGCAGTCACGAAAGCTTTAAATCAAGAATTGGCGTTTTGTTAACGTGACACATTTTTTACTGATTGACCGTGTCGGGTGGTGAAGGGTTGCGACACATTTATAATAACGCGATCTAACCCTAAAAACTTTTATTATGAATAAAACTGGTCGCGAAAGTCTCCGTGTTAAACTGAGCATCGTTGATGGTTTACCGGCTGCTCTCTCACTCTCCCCGCTGTTGTCTCAAGATGCGTGCTACGTGGCTTCGTCCACTGTCCCTGCGCACTGCTGATGATGATGATGCGGATGATGAATGGCAAAGTTGACCCTCATTAATTGCCTCCCCCCCCTGCACAAAAAAAACCAACCCAACACACTCATCAACAACGCGGTGGCCTTCAAAGAAAGTGAATAAATATTTAATCGGCGACGTTTCGGGCAATGTCCCTTTTTCATAATCACGTGGTTTACGTGCGCATGGTTTATGTGCTACTAAACGTTGCCTATAATAGAGTCGTTCTCTTTAAGGCCACGGTGTTACCTTACCTGGTAAGATAAACATGGTTTAGTTTTATTTGTATATATTTTAAAGTGATTTGTATACCTTTCCTATACTTTGAACTCCTGTCGTATTTTTGTTTTGTTTGATATTGTAACGTTCTTGTGCGGTGGAAAAAAAATCAAGACGGGCTTCCTGACCCGTGCCGTGCTAACCTGGCACGGCTCGGATGAGCAAGTCAAGTGGAAAACACGAGTTGTGAGAGCATTCGCGGCTCGCGTTTCGTACACGGGCCGCCCGTTCAAGTAGAGAAAAAACCCAAAAACCCTGATCGACAATTTGTTTTAAAAAGTGGAGCTTAACCTTAAACCACCTTTATAAGAGACGAAAGAGAAAAATGTGAGTGGGGGGGTGAGAGGGTGTTGTAGAGGTGGGTGGCATCGGCAGTGAGCGGCAGAGAGAAAGAGAGAGAAATGTTTTAAACGTAAATAGAATAAAGTGTAAAATAAACTGCAGATTGTAACATCGGCAATGAGCGAGCGACGCGCCTGGAGTGTCCCCGCTCAGCGTTATCCATCACGCGGTGTTGGTCAAAACAATCGCCAGGCTCCGCGTACCTGGGACATCGCAGCCACGAATTTTTACAATAACACCACCGACAGAGACAAAGTTGAGCCGCTGTTGGCGAGCACCTATTAAGGCGCTCGTCCGGCATTCCAGACGAGGGTGGGGTGATGAACGGTGGTGGATGGGGTTGGGGTTTGGGTTGGGTGGCCGTCTTTGTCTTCTCTCGACGTCACGGTGGTGGTGGTATTGGGTAGAATCACCGGGCCACCCAGGGTGGCGAGATGTTAACCACCTCGCCTGGTTTTCAGGAGGTCCTGGGTTCGATTTCGACCCTGGCGCCTGTTGCTGTATATTCGGAGTTTGCGTGTCTCTTTCGTTTTCTCTCCCCGTGGTCGCGTGGATTTTTCTCCGGGTCCTCTGCTTTTCCCCCCTCCACATTTAGAATCAACATCACGCGGATTTGGCTGCTGCTGTACATTTCCACGTGATAATAAGCCAATTCGTCGCGATGGCCAGGTCGCTTCTGAAAAAGAAAGGGCTGTAGAGCTCAGTGGGCCTTACCTGGTCAAATAAAAAAAATCAGTGGAGTATAATAATTGTTTTTTTACCCTTTTATCTGGCAACAAAACTGACACATTTTTTTTACAAGGAGTCATGTTTGCATAGATCGCAATACCTGCAGTCGTAATGCAAACAAAAAACATAACTCTGATAATGTACGCACTGTCCTTGAAGTTGATTGGTCCACACCCGAGACAGCTTTCCTTAGAGCCTAGTCTCACATGGGTTGGACCAGATGACGCCAAAAGGCACACAACTCAAAGACAATGCACCATCAGAGTATGATAGCTCGGGATAAGCACTCATCTGGTCCAACCCATGTGAGACTAGGCTCTAAGAAAAGCTGTCTCGGGTGTGGATCAATCAACTTCAAAGGACAGTGCGTACATTATCAAAGTTAGTTTTTTTGCATTACGACTGCAGGTATTGTGGTCAATGCAAACATGACTCCTTGTAAAAAAAAGGTGTCAGTTTTGTTGCCAGATAAAAGTGTAAATAAACAATGATCATATTTTTCTACTGCCAAATGAGGTTCCAATGGTGCAGTGTAGTATAGTTCATGCCACGTAGGCCCTCCGTCTCTCCTGCCTCCTCCACCACGCAGGGGCCCTGTTGAATGCGAGGCCCCAGGGGAGGAACGACCCCCCCCCCCACCTTATACACGCGCCCACAATCCAGCTGACCATCGCCCTCAGCACACGGGCGCACTTCGGGGTTCCATCCTCGCACTGGCGTGACGTCCTCTCGGAAACGTTCCATCATCCGCGCGTTTCGGAGGAGCAGAAGTGCCAGTGTTCAGACGAGGGAGGATGAGGAGGATGTTCCAGAGACGTCATCGCACCTGCAGAGGTAACCCGCTCACTCAGTGCGCAGAAGGAACAGATGGAACGGCCGCACCCCCCCCCCCCCCCACCGTACCGGATATGACACTGCGGGCACCATCAGAGAAGCGGGACCAGCTGCGGATTCTACTCCCAGTGACGAATCCCACAATTCCTGCTCCCTCTCGCTGTGTTACCCTCCCTCCGTCCATCTCCTCCCTCCCTCCATCTTCTCCCTCCCCCCGCTGTGTCGGGTGGTGGAGGGTTTTGGTTAACCATACCGACAGTATACCCACAACGGCGATCTCATCACAAAAACACACGAATCATTAGCCGTATACCACACGTGTTGGTCTCGAAATCTTGCACGTGGATAATGATACTACTACAGTACTACTACTAATTAGTAGTATTAGTAGTAGCAGTTGCATGGGATGCGGCCGTGCACCCAGAGCTTGAGCATCAATCCTCAACGACCAAATCGGTGTCGACGAATCGTTCCGATCCCACTCCACTCCACCCCGCCCCCCTCCCCCCGCCCCCCTCCCCCGCCCCCCTCCCCCGCGCCCCCGCCCCTCTCCCCCTCCCCCCGCCCCCCTCTCCCCCCTCCCCCGCCCCTCTCCCCCTCCCCCCGCCCCCCCCCTTCCAACCCCCACGAGGCGCGTGACCATCCCCTGCGCGTCCCTGACCCGAGCTCTGAACGCGTCTAAGTTGGATTCCCCCACGCGCCCGTTAATCTCGTTGAAAGGGAGAGGATGGTGGGGGGTGGGGGGGTGGAAAGGGAGGGGAGGGGCGGTGGGGGAGGGGGGCGGGGTGGGTGGGGGGGGGCTGTTGACGACTGCCCGCGTCTCTCGAGGCGAATTCAAAGCAAGGGGAGGGGGGAGGGGGGAATTAACCCCCCCTCCCCCCTCCCCCCATTTCCTTAATCCTCCCATCACTCCCCTACCAGCCCTCCTCTTTCACCGGAAGATGATCGTTGACCTAAGACGATGATGATGAGGATGACGATGATCATCGCCATTGATCACACTTGCCATCTCTCGTCATCGTTGGTGCAATCTTGATTTAAATTGCCATAATTATCATTTAACCCATCATCAATACCATTATCCCAATCGTCCTCTTGTCATCATCGTAATCATATCATCGTCACCTCATCGTTATATATCTTATCATCTATACTCCTACAGCATCATCATCATCATCATAATCTACTACCATGGACATTATCATCATCACCATCATGCTCAGCATCACCATCATAATCCTTTTCATCACCATCAACACAATCATCATCATGGGGCTCTCATTACGCCCCTTGACTCGAGGGAGTTGCCCCATCATCCAACATCAAAAACTGAGAGTGTCACTCACTCTCCCAGACTCTCCCACTCTGACTCTCTCCCAGTGTCACTCACTCTTCCAGTGTCACTCTCTCTCCCAGTGTTACTCACTCACTCACTCTCCCAGTGTCACTCACTCATTCTCTCTCCCAGTATCTCTCACTCACTCACTCTCCCAGTGTCACTCACTCACTCTCCCAGTGTCACTCACAAACTCTCCCACACACTCTCACACACAGTGTAACTAACAGACGCTCCCAGTCTCACTCACACTCCATCTCGGTCTCACTCACGCACGCTCTCATACACATTCTCTCACTCACTCACGCACTCTCACTCACACTCTCTCATACACATACTCTCACTCACACACTCACTCCCTCTCCCACTCTGCCAAGCATCTGACAGCGACTTCAAGAAACTCAACACTGGGGGCTCAGTTTCCCTGGACGCTGCGTTTGCACGCAGGTCTTATAGGGTTTCAGGCTGGAATTCATGAAATTGGCTGCCAATCAACAACGCTGTACATTTTTATACAAATTAAATCTCACACTAGAGGCAGTTTTCTTGCCACGCAAAATCATCCCAAGAAAGGAAAAATAAACGTTATGAAATTCAGACTTGCATTCACGTGCATTAAAGCCAAACAGATCCGCCCAAACAGATCTGTCTATAAATGTACGGAGCAGGACCCTCCTGAAAGCAAGTCTTCAGATTCGGCGAAAGCTCTCTCCCGTGTAAAAAAAAATTAAATTGACACGCGTTAGACGTACAGATTGTTTTTGTTAATCCACTGCTGGATAAAGGCCTCCGCCCATGCCGTGTCGGTTATGAGAGGGGCTGTTTGACCATACTTCACCGCGCTGGTCAATGCGGGCGAGTGGAGGCGGCTTCGGGATAGGGCCCAAAACTGGTTGCGGCGTTACTCGCCACCGTTTTTAGCCGTGGCCGGGATTCGAGGTGGTTCTTGAGGAAGATCAATATTTCTACACGAGGGTTCCACCAAGCGTGTTGCAGGGACGCAGTCTACCAGCCTGACCGTCTGATCCACGTCGTGTTCAGCCACCACACTGCTGGTCACAAAAACACACACGCTCACTCACCCATTCATTCACCCGCTGACTCACTCATCCACTCATTCACTCACCCACTCACTTAACCACTCACTCCACCGCTCATCCACTCACTCACTTACCCACCCACTCACCACACTGCAGGTCACACAAACACACACGCTCACTCACCCATTCACTCACCCGTTGACTCACTCATCCACCCATTCACTCACCCACTCACTTAACCAATCGCCTACCCACTCACTTAACCACTCAATCGCTCATCCACTCTCTCACGTACCTACCCACTTACCACACTGTTGGTCACCTCACTTATCTTTGTGCTTCTTCCGCATCTCCCCCCCCACGCTTGTCCGATAGCCACTTTGCTCACCTCAATATCAATACAGGGACTCCTCTACTTACGAACGAGTTAGGTTCCAGAGGTCTGTTCGTAAGTCCAAATTTGTTCGTAAGTTCAAATTGACTCCTGTCGATTACAAACGCGTCGTACGATGTGTACACTAAACACGGGGAATGGATTTAAACGTTGCATAATCTCCTGTAAATGTAGATGCCACTGGTTCTTCACGTTCTGCAGATGTAGATGCCACTGGTTCTTCACGTTTTGCAGGTGTAAATACCACTGGTTCTTCACGTTCTGCAGATATAGATGCCACTGGCTCTTCGCGTTCTGCTGATGTAGATGCCACTGGTTCTTCACTTTCTGCAGATATAGAAGCCACCACCGACATCCATTGCGCGGCGGTTGAATTTACGACTCTGGGTCCGAACGGGCAACTGGACATACGGACCAGGTTCATTCGTATCTCTGAAATTTCGTAAGTCGAATGTTCGTAAGTGGAGGAGTCCCTGTATTACACTCTTTATCGGATCACAT
Source organism: Lethenteron reissneri (assembly GCF_015708825.2). Lineage (NCBI taxonomy): Eukaryota > Metazoa > Chordata > Hyperoartia > Petromyzontiformes > Petromyzontidae > Lethenteron > Lethenteron reissneri. The sequence continues at coordinate 4,728,833 of NC_083789.1, read as the reverse complement.
CTTTAATAGCGCTGTGTGTTGCTAGCCGCCAGGCCTTTTCTTTGGGCCTTTATAGGAAATCGTGACGTAAATAAAACAAACGTACAATAACCCGATAATTAAAACTGGCGCGCGCACGTAGAAGGGAAATAATAAAATAATAAAAATAAAACATAATCAAATAATTCTCAGGTGAGGACGGCTGCTTGCGTTGTAGCCGAAACGTCGTGAGAATTATAATTTATTATGTTTTATTTTTATTATTTTATTATTTCCCTTCTACGTGACTTTACCGAAAGAACCAAGAAGATGAATCCCTGCAGTCACGAAAGCTTTAAATCGAAATAATTATACTTTATAAAGGTGCAGAGTTGATGTGGCTCGCCACTGACGTTCGCCGCGCACGGGAATCGAACCTCGGCTCACCGGGGTTCCACAACAACGCAGTGCGCTAACCGCTGCGCCACCGCTCCACCTTGTTTTCCCCTTCCTAATACACTACGCGACAAAGCCCTGTATTGTCGCGTTTAGGAAAGCAAACAAATTGCATACCTCGCTTAACGGAGCGCTGAACTCCAATCATAATGCGATAATTTTAAAGAAACACAAAATTCATTTCCAATTATGGCCGCTCCGCTTGAGAGATGCAGTGTTTTAGTTTGATGATTATTCCTCTTAAAGGGGCAGCGTCGAGCGGAGTAGCGCAGGGCGCGCGTGGAAGCACTCGGGAGCGGTGGTGCCGTGGTGAGGGGGGGGGGGTGAGAGGGGGGGGGGGGGCTCCACTCGCCCCCCCCACCACCACCAACTCTGACATTTTAACACAATCCAGATTTCTAGTCTTGGAATCCCTGGTCCCGGGAGAGGCCGGGTATGAGTCCGCAGGGATGAGCCTTAAGCCATGCGAACCCGACACGCAGCCCCCCTTCATCTACCCACCCCACTCGCAACCACCCCTCCCCCATTACCCCGTCCCTAACCCCCACACACAGCGCCCCCCCCCCCCACCACCAACAATCCCATCTAACCCTAAGCCCCCTGGTAACTCGCCTCGCCTCCATCAGCCCAAGCCCATCAACCCACAAAGCCCCCCCAACAACACCTAACCCCTCCCCCCCCCCCTTACTGCAGTGGGGCTACGAAAAGTCAGCGTTTAAAGATCGACCGCGCGGTGAAATCGAGCCGACACGGTGAAGATCTAGAGGTGGGGGGATGGGACGGGGGGGGGGCTAGGTTAGGAAGGGGGGGGGATAGAGAGCTGTCGCGAGCGATGGTGATGGTGGTGGTGATGATGATGGTGGTGATGGTGGTGGTGATGGTGGTGATGGTGGTGATGATGGTGGTGATAATGGTGGTGATGGTGGTGGTGATGGTGGTGATGGTGGTGGTGATGGTGGTGATGATGGTGGTGATGGTGGTGATGGTGGTGGTGCTGATGGTGGTGGTGATGGTGGTGCTGATGGTGGTGGTGCTGATGGTGGTGGTGATGATGATGGTGGTGATGGTGGTGGTGGTGATGGTGGTGGTGATGGTGGTGGTGGTGATGATGGTGGTGATGATGGTGATGATGGTAGTGCTGATGGTGGTGGTGCTGATGGTGGTAGTGATGGTGGTGGTGATGATGGTGGTGGTGATGGTGGTGATGATGGTGATGATGGTGGTGATGATGGTGGTGGTGGTGATGATGGTGGTGGTGATGATGGTGGTGATGGTGGTGATGGTGGTGGTGATGGTGGTGATGATGGTGGTGATGATGGTGGTGATGGTGGTGGTGATGGTGGTGATGATGGTGGTGATGATGGTGGTGATGGTGGTGATGATGGTGGTGGTGATGGTGGTGATGATGGTGGTGGTGATGATGGTGGTGATGATGGTGGTGATGGTGGTGGTGATGGTGGTGATGATGGTGGTGATGGTGATGATGGTGGTGATGATGGTGGTGATGGTGGTGATGATGATGATGGTGGTGGTGATGATGGTGGTGGTGATGATGGTGGTGGTGATGATGATGGTGGTGGTGATGGTGGTGATGGTGGTGATGATGGTGGTGGTGATGGTGGTGGTGATGATGGTGGTGATGGTGGTGATGGTGATGATGGTGGTGATGGTGGTGATGGTGATGATGATGGTGGTGATGGTGATGATGGTGGTGATGGTGATGGTGGTGGGGATGATGGTGGTGATGTTGGTGATGATGGTGGTGATGATGGTGATGGTGATGATGGTGATGATGGTGATGGTGATCACGCATCGTCGTCCAAGGTCGACTAACTCATCAGAGAGTCGCCGCCGCCGCAGTCATTCACCCATTCCATTTCCATCGTCTCAGAGTTGATGAAATGCAGATTCACCCACCTACTCACCCACTCACTCGATCACCCGCTCACACCCACTCACACGCTCACTCACACACCCACCCACTCACACACTCACTCACTCACACACCCGATCACTCACACACCCGCTCACTCACTCACACACTCACACACACACACCCACTCACTCACACACCCGCTCACTCACACACTCACTCACACACCCACTCACACACCCACCCACTCACACACCCACCCACTCACACACCCGCTCACTCACACACCCGCTCACTCACTCACACACCCACTCACACACACACACCCACTCACACACCCACCCACTCACACACTGACTCACTCACACACACCCACTCACTCACACACCCACCCACTCACACACCCACTCACTCACTCACACACCCACTCACTCATACACCCACTCACACACACTCACACACACTCACACACACACTCACTCAAACACCCACTCACACACCCACTCACACACTCACCGCCTTCAAATGTTTCTTTGGGGCAGTGCGTAGTTGTACACACTCCGTGGTGTTGACAGCCGCCTGAGGATGCCTCGCATTATGCCTGGTTAGTTCGGGGTTGAGCTAAGTACTCTGGGTTCGGCTGGCCAGGTGATTGTGGTGTCCTCGTGACGAGATGTTAACTACCTCATCTGGTATACAAGAGGTCGGGGGTTCGATCCCGACCCCGACAACACGCCTGTGTATTTGGAGTTTGCGTGTTCTCCCCGTGGTCGCGTGGATTTTTTTCTCAGGGTCCTCCAATTTTTTCCCTCCGAGCGTCCTGATCACAAATGATGATAGCTCATTTGTGGCCAGAAAAAGATCTACACATATCTCAGTCGGCCTTACCTGGTAAAAAAAAATATATATTTTGATTAGGACTCACTGTGGAACTAGTACTAATGGAAGATTTCCAAGTTGCTTAGGGTTCGGGTAAGAATTGATTTGGCTCTTAAAATCTCACTTCTTCTCTATTGCCCATTTTCTTCATCTCTGCTCCCATCGCCCCTCCACTCCTTTCCGTCCCTCCCCGACCCTTCCGTGACCCCCCCCCCCCATCAGCACCCCTCTATCGCTGTCACTCATTACTCAATCCTCGCACTCCCCGCCATTGAAATCATTCGACTCGGGCATGTACCGCATTTTAAACGAGCGTCTTATGACGGACGTAGCAGAGAAAACGAGAGCGAGCATTGCGATACGATTTTAATTCATGAATTCGCGACGGGAGTGGGCAGTGGCCGCGCCAACGGTCGGAGCAACGTTGAGCCGACGCTTCCAACGTTGATACAACGTTGACGCAACATTAGCAAGACACAACGTTGACACGACGTTGACGCAACATTGGCAGGACACGTCGTTGACACGACGTTGACCCAACGTTGTGTCAACGTTGACACAACATTGGCATGTTTTTATGGTGCACGCATGTGTGTGTGTGTGTGGGGGGGGGGGGCATGTGGATAATGTGAGTGGTGGACAATGTGAGTGGTGGATGTAGCGAGCAGAACGGGAAGCAAGGACTTTGCGCAATCGATTCTAGGCTTCCGATTTTATTTAGTTTTTTTTGTTGTTGCTAGATAAGTGACGTTCGTTTAACAATAAGAGTTGTTAGAAACATCGACAGAACGGATGAAACACGTTGTACAATACGAATGCATGGCGATGTGTTAATCCATTGCTGGATGAAGCCTTCCCCACGCCCTGGGAGATTGGTTGGCCATAACTCCACCATGCTGGCCAGTGCCAATGATGTTAGCCCTGGCCGGGAATCGAACTCACGTGGCCGACTCTAATAACGCCGGGCACCTGCCAGAGCAACCGTCACTCAACCTCTACCGGAATTGTGCAATGTCCTTCCGACGAAAAAATCCACATCCTACTTGCGAACCGGATAAACGAATTGCAATTATAATAATACAAATTATTACACGTCCTTTATATTTCGTTGAATACTAAACTCAGTTTGGACGCAATGAATGCGTCCAGTGGTTATGTTTTTGTTCAGTCGGAACTAAAAACTACAGGAGGGGACAAACTGCATCCAGACACGGAAGATGAGCCACACGGGATGACCGATTCCATCCCAATCACAGACGGTTACAGTCACGTGCAAAATGGAAGGAATCAGAAAGAGAGGAATATTGGTGCCAGAAAGATGTGGCCACTACTTGAACATATTGGCACAGGACAGAGGAAAGTAGAAACACCAAATGACGAAATGTGCAGTGGACAGATCGTCGTGATGATGATGATGATGTATACTCTTAGTTCTTTCGGTAAAGTCACGTAGGTAAAAAATGAAATTAAAATTAATGAAAATAAAACAATAAAAATCACGACGTTTCGGAGGCAACACAAGCTTCCGTCTTCAGGTGAAACCGTCACAGCAAAATATCTGTACCTTATATATAGTGGTTAAGGGGGGAGGAGCCAGGAAGGGTAGCAGGGGAGGAGGAGTTGTGAGGTGGTCAATTACTGCTTTAGTTATACTGCTGGGTGGGTAAATGAATTAGATACGATTAGATACGATTTACCACTGTATAAGGTACAGATAGTTTGCTGTGACGGTTTCACCTGAAGACGGAAGCTTGTGTTGCCCCCGAAACGTCGTGATTTTTATTTTACTTTTATTAATTTTAATTTAATTTTATTTTTTACCTACGTGACTTTACCGAAAGAACCAAAGAGTATGAATCCTTGCAGTCACGAAAGCTTCAAATCACGACTAACGAGATGAGTTTGTCGATTTCGATTTGAAGGTGCATCACTCCGTTGGCTTCCTCAAATCGGAAGTTTGCTATATGCTGGGTCACCAAGACAAGCAGACAACAACAGTAACAACTACATTGAAAACTAATTTCTTTTATAGCTGCTTTTTTTCGTTCCGTTTTCTAAATTAAATCACGTTTCGGAAGCAACACAAGCTCCCGTCGTCCGAAAGGTCGTGATTTATTTTATTTTTATGTTTTTATTTCTAACTTCGTGACTTTACCGAAAGAACCAAAGAGTATGAATCCTTGCAGTCACGAAAGCTTCAAATCTAGAATCACTTCCGGTTTCACAATCCTCAATTTATCCCCCCACACTGGCCAATCAGTTATCTTTCCTCGGGTCAGCCGACCCAGGGAAGGCTGGGGCTGTGTCACACCAGCAAGTGATGCAGCCACAGGGAAATGCAAAATCATAGCAGATATAACCATCGATCGCCCTATATATATAAAAAAAACATCCCCAAAGTTTACTTGACCAAACTACATTTTCAATCAAAGTGATGACACTTTAAACAATGTCCTGCAAGTCACATTCGAAGGTCCCCCCACCCCCCCACCCCCCCACCTTCTAGTTACGAAACTTATTGCGCTCCTAGTGTCAGACATGAGAGGGGAGTTGACCCATGTGTATAATGATATATTAATTTATTACAATGCATTCATATGCTCAAAGACACGTGCGTCGCATCGCGTGTATAAAGATCAAAGTACGTGTTTTTTTTCTTTCATTCTTATCATCTTGTGTGTGTGTGCGCGCGTGTGTGCGTGCGTGTGTGCGTGCGTGTGCGCGTGTGTGTGCGTTTGTGTGTGTGTACGTGTATGTGTGCGCGTGTGTGTGTGCGTGTGTGTGCATGTGTGTGTGTGCGTGTGTGCATGTGTGTGTGTGTATGTGTGTGTGTGCATGTGTGTGTGTGCGTGTGTGCATGTGTGTGTGTGCGCGTGCGTGTGTGCGCGTGTATGTGTGCGCGTGTGTGTGCGCGTGTGTGTGTGCGCGTGTGTGTGTGTGTGCGTGTGTGTGTGTGCATGTGTGTGTGCGCGTGTGTGTGTGTGTGTGCGTGTGTGTGTGTGCATGTGTGTGTGCGCGTGTGTGTGCGCGTGTGTGTGTGCGCGTGTGTGTGTGTGTGCGTGTGTGTGTGTGCATGTGTGTGTGCGCGTGTGTGTGTGTGTGCGTGTGTGTGTGTGCATGTGTGTGTGTGCATGTGTGTGTGTGCGCGTGTGTATGTGCTTGTCGCCGTGGTGTGTCCGTGTGTGGTGCGCGTGTGATGTGGTGCGCGTGTGTGGTGTGTGTGCGCAGTGTAGGTGTGGCGTGTGTGTGTGTGGGAGCGTGTATGTCGTGCGTGTGTGTGTGTGCGTGTGTGAGGTGTGTGTGGGCGTGTGTAGTGAGTGTGGTGGTGTCGTGTGCATGTGTGTGGGTGCGCGTGTATTAGTGTGCGATGTGTGTGCGTGTGTGTGATGTGCGTGTGGTGTGCCGTGCGCCGGTGTGCGCAGTGTGCGTGTGTGGTGCTGCGATGTGTGTGCATAGTTGTGTGTGTGCGCGTGTATGTGTGCGTGTGGTGTTGTGTGCGCGTGTGTGTGTGTGTGCGCGTGTATGTGTGCGTGTGCGCCGTGGCGTGGTGCGTGTGTGGTGTGTGCGTGTGCGTGTGCGCGTGTGTGTGCGCGTGTGTAGTGTGCGGCGTGTGTGTGTGCGTGTGTGTTGTGTGCGTGGTGTGTGTGTGCGTGCGTGTGCGCGTGCCGTAATTCGTTCGCTCGGTGACGCGACCATTCACAGCATTGGACGCCCTCGGCGACAAGAACAAACTTTCCTACAATGCAATGTGCCGACAAACATTTGTATACGTTTTTTTTTACTTTTAATATAAATGAGTTTATATAGCAATACTTTGTGATTATTGAAGGATGTGGTCTTGGTAACTCAACAGCTACTACTAGTGTAACTATTCGCACGCCCGTTTAAAGGCTGCTCATTATCAAACATTTAAAAATGTAAATGTAACCAGGCCCCATGGTGTTAAGTAGTCTCCAACCCTCATTATCACCTCCATCTCTCCGACTTCTCTGTTTACGTGCTATGAAGGGCCATTGCCTGAAACGTCGCCTATTATATACGTATTTTGGTGTTAAGGCAGCGTTCTTAACGAGTGTGTTGAGTTTTTCATTCACAGCATAGTCATTGAAAAAAATACGAAAATCCTTAAATTCGTTGACAACAACTTGACGGATGCCTCCATCCAGCAGTGGAGCGATCACGGTTGCTAATGATGGTTAGGATGATGGTGATGATGGTGATGATGACGGTAAATCACCTGCGAGAAAAATCATGGACCGCCCCACCCCTATTTGCCATGATGTAGGAGCAGTCAGATCTGTCGTTAAACCTCCAAACATTCGCCCTGACCCACGGTCCCTCACGCCAACGGTGGCTAGGAGATGTTAACCACTGCGCCTGGTATACAGGAGGTCGTCGGTTCGATCCCGACCCTGGCACCTGCTGCATATTTTGGATTTTACTGGTAGGAACCTCCTGGTTACACCAGCCCACAGGGGATTATTGTGTCCGTCCGTCCGTCGTGAATCCAAAAAATGAGAGGGGTGGGGCTGGGTGGAGAGGGGAGGGTGGGGAGGGGCTGGGTGGGGAGGCGCTGGGTGGGGAGGGTGGGGAGGGGCTGGGTGGGGGGTGGGAGGGGTGGGGCTGGGTGGGGAGGGGCTAGTCACCCCGTGGTGCCCTTATAAAACTCAACGCTTAACCTACTCACGCCGGCTGGTGCCCGCCCTCACAGTCGGCCATATTTGCGGAATACACCACGCCGCCGTTGACCCTGGCCATTGACAGAGCAACCCAACGTTCCTACCAGCTCCCTCCACAGGAATGTGTTGTGTGTCTTTCTCTCTCTCCCCCCGTGCTCGCGTGAATTTTTCCCCGGGTCCTCCAAGTTCCTCTTCCCTCCACATTTAGAATCGACGTCACGCGTTTCGAGTATTTGCCCGCTACACATTTCCAGGTGACGAGCCACTTCGTTGGGCCATCACTTGTGGCCGCCAGGTCGCTTCTGAAAAAGAGCCACACACTAGCTCAACGGGGCCTTACCTGGTGAAATAAAAAAAAATAAGTTGATAGTTTTAAGTTTAGTTTCGAGATTCGAGTCTCGCGATCGAGCGAGCGAGGAGCCCCGGGACGACGCCGGGCGACGTTTGTGAGCAGCAGGGCAGGCTCTGAGCCAGGGTGCGACGAAGAGCTGGCGATCTTGACCCCTTGACCTCGTGACCTCCCTCCCTCCCTTGTCCTCGTCCTCCCGGAATTTCGATGAACTCTCCATGTCTCCGGCCTCACACCAGAAAGCTCGCTGCAACGTAGAGCAGAGCGAGACGCGAAGTTAGCAGTGGCTGGCCACTCACCCCCCCCCCCGCCCCTCTTCATGTACGCCACTCCCCATCAGCACTTGCCCCAAACAGTCTGCTAAAAGGCTATACGGGGGATCTTTGTATTTACGGGGGATCTTCGTGTACTCTGCCTGTGTATGTGTGCGCGCAGTGACCGGTGATGTAGCGGTTAGCACAACGCTGTGAACCCCGACACCAGGTGACGAATATTTGACCCGGTCCTGGGCCTCCCCTAGGTCGACTCGGCCTCAAATTAGTACCTGGTGCGGTGTGTAGTAAACATCGTCACTCGGGAGACAAAGGCGTCCGGGCGTGGTGCTGGCCACCCACCCCCTTCATAGGTGCTCACCAACAGCACTTGCCCCAACAGTCTGTTTGCAGGCTATACGGGGGATCTTTGTCTCTGTAGTGACCGCTCACGTGGTTTCTCACCGAGGGGGTTGGGTCCATGTCGCTTGATTGGGGTCTTGAGTCTCCCTGCAGAGCGACACGGATTGAGAAAGAATAAAAAACTCCCCGTCAATCAAGCAGATCGCTGTACACCAACTCCTACATTGTGACGATCATTGTGTTTGTGTCCAACGAAAACGGAACGAAAAAAAGCAGCTCTAAAAGAAATGAGTTTTCAATGTAGCTGTTACTGTTGTTGTCTGCTTGTCTTGGTGACGCAGCGTATAGCAAGCTTCCGATATGAAGAAGCCAACGGAGTGACGCACCTTTAAATCGAGATCGACAAACTCATCTCGTTAGTCGTGATTTGAAGCTTTCGTCACTGCAGAAATCCATACTCTTTGGTTCTTTCGGTAAAGTCACGTAGGTAGAAATAATAAAATAAAAAATAAAATAATAGATCACGACGTTTCGATCGCAACACAAGCGGTCGTCCTCAGGCGAAAAAAAAATATTTTTTATTTTATTTTATTCCATCTCTTCAGGACTGTTTTGTCGCGTCTAGTTTGTTGTCCTTCCCCGCACCTCCGATTAGCACGGCGGGGCTATGTACGGTGCGAAAGAAGTTCAACATACGTGAATACATACGTGTTTAACACGTAGTAGGCTTACGGGACCAATGTCATCCACAATAGTTTTTTGGAGTGAGATCGCGTAAATATATAAATGTGTCGTTAAAACCCGCCACCACCCGACACAGCCAACTAGTAAGAGATTGTCACGTGACGAGAACGTGGCCAATTCGTCACTAGTACAGCACTAGTGTGTAGTGTATAGTGTAGTGTATAGTGAAGTGTATAGTGTAGTGTATAGTGTAGTATACTATTACAGCACTAACCGGTGTGTTGGAGAGCCAAGCCACAACATTTACAATCTGAGTACGACGTTTCGCCAGTAATTACAACCAGCTTCATCAGGCGCACAAGTGCTGTCATCACATCTACGCCTCTAGTTAAGGAACGAAACAGGTGGACTTCTCCACACAGCAGCACACAGCAACACACGGCAACATCACACAACAACACACAACAACAACACACAACAACAACACACAGCAGCACACAACAACAACACACAACAACAACAACACACAAAAACATCACACAACAACACACGGCAACACACAGTAGCACACATCAGCACACAGCAGCACACAACAATACACAACAACACAACAACAACACACAACACCAGCACAACAACAACAACATAACAGCAACACACAACAGCAACACACAACAACACCACACAACAACACACACAACAACACCACACAACAACAACGCACAACACACACAACAACACAACAACAACACACAACAACACACAACAACACACAACAACAACACACAACAACAACACACAACAACAACACCACAACAACACCACACCACAACAACACCACACAACAACACACAACAACAACACACAACAACACCACACAACAACAACACATAACAACAGCACACAACACACAACAACAACACACAACAACACACAACAACACAACAACACACAACACAACAACACAACAACAACAACAACACACGCACAACAACAACAGCAGTCGTCACCGTTGTGCGCAGAACTCCCCGCTGACACCGCCGACGCCGCCGACGACAAGAATAACACAGAAGAAGAGGAGGAGGAGGAGGAGGCGGCGGCGGAGGCGGAGGAGGTGACGATGCCGAGGCAGCCCGTGAGCTCGGCCAGAGACAACTCCCGGTCGCCGCTCAGGTCGCAGAACTCGAGGAACCGCCGCGCGCAGCGACGCGGTGCGGCCGCGCGCCGCCGCAGGAGCCGGCGCAGCGCGCGCGACTCCGCGGGGCTCACGGCGCCGTCGCGATCGCGGTCGACACGCGAGAAGTGCCAGCGGACCACGCGTTCCTCCAGCGTGTGCCGGGGGTTCGGCTCCGGGACCCTGTGGTGGTAGAGGAGAGGGGGGGGCAGAGGGGGGAGATGTTGCGGTGGTGGTGGTGGTGTGATAGGCATCGTGTCCACCCCGGCACGCTATCGGATGCGGCTGCCTGGAGAGATGTTGTGGTGGTGGTGGAGGTGGTGGTGGAGGGGGTGGTGGAGGGGGTGGTGGTGGTGGAGGGGGTGTGATAGGCATCGTGTCCACCCCGGTGCGTTGTTGGATGCGGTTGTCTGGAGAAATGTTGCGGTGGTGGTGGTGGAGGTGGTGGTGGAGGTGGTGGTGGAGGGGGTGGTGGTGGTGGTGGCGGTGGTGGAGGCGGTGGAGGAGGTGGTGGTGGTGGGGGTGTGATAGGCATCGTGTCCACCCCGGCGCACTGTCAGATACGACCATCTAGAGCGGCCCCTCGGTGCCACATGACGCTGCCACTGGGCGCTATGACACCTTTGAATCAGCGAGGGTGGCGTGAAACTCGTTTCTCGAGAGCTGCTTTCTGCGTTCACTTTGCTATCCTTGGCACCGCGCGTGCGCCTCCGATGTGCGCGGGTGGCTGCTACGTACGGTGCGAAAGAAGTTCAGCGCGGTAGCGACAGACCTGCGTCTGCTTCTAGATTTGAAGTTTTCGTGACTGCAAGGATCCATACTCTTTGGTTCTTTCGGTAAAGTCACGAACTTAGAAAAGAAAAACCATTTTAAAAAATCACGACGTTTCGGATGACGGAAGCTTGTGTGTTGCCTCCGAAACGTTGTGATTTAATTTAGTTATTTTTATTTTTTTATTTTTACCTACATGACTTTCCCGTGTCTCCATGCGTTTACAAGCACCGCATCTCTCGCTCCCTCTCCCTCTCTCGATCTACGTGTGCTTTGTCGGGTGGTGGTGGGTTTCACGACACGTGTATACATTTACGCGCTCTGACCCAACTAAAATCTATATCACGGACGACATTGGCCGCGAAAGGCCACGTGTGAAACGATCTGCGCTTGATTTGAAGCTTTTGCAACTCTTTGGTTCTTTCGGTAAAGTCACGAAGTTAGAAATAAAATAATATTTCATTTATAACTTCGTGAACCAAAGAGTATCTGCGCTTCTTTGTACGCATGCCGAACTTCTTCCGCACCGTACGTCAGCCGACCGTGCTAAGCGGAGGGTCTTTTGCGCGCTCTGCCAATGTTCGCGACGGATACATGCGGCGGCATTATTGTTTGCTGCGTGGTTGTTTTTCTTGTTGTTGTTGGGTCGGTCGCTTTGGAGTTGTGCGAGGAGTCCACGTTCGGACTCAGGATGCGCCTAACATCAACAGAGGGGGGTGGGGGTACTGAGATGTCCATGAATACACAGTCGCTTGAGCGTGTGTGTGTGTCTTAGTGTCAGTGTGTGTGTGTGTCTTAGTGTCAGTGTGTGTGTGTGTTAGTGTGAGTGTGTATAGTAGGGGGCACAGGTGGTGCATCAGCCAGTCATCTCAGTCATCTCGGTCAGTCGACCCGTGGCACCTGCTGGGTCTGCCCCGTGACCTCTTGCCAGCGGGCGTTCTACACTTCACGTGGCCTCAAGGTGCACTTGGCCTGGCACAAGCGTCGTGGTGACGTCATCGCCACTTAGTGGCGAATGGCGGTTGTTGTTGTGTGTGTGTGTTAGTGTCAGTGTGTGTGTGTGTTAGTGTCAGTGTGTGTGTCTTAGTGTCGGTGTGTGTGTGTGTTAGTGTCAGTGTGTGTGTGTATCGAAGCGTACTCGCTAACAGCACTTGCCCTAAAAGGCTGTTTGTTGACGCTATACGGGAGATCTTTGTATTTGGAGCGGTGGTGGAGTGGTCAGCGCGCTGCTCTACGAACCGGGCTACAACCCGAGTTCGATTCCCGCTCACGGCCAACACCGGTGACGATTACCTGAACCGGTCCTGGGCCCTCCCCTAGGTCGACTCAGCCTCGAATGAGTGCCTGATGCGGTGTGTAAACATCGCCACTGGGGGGAGACAAAGGCGGCCGGGCGTGGTTACTGGCCACCCAGACCCCTTCGTTTGTCCTTCAGGCCTTCATAGGTGCTGCTCGCCAACAGCACTTTCCCCTACAGTCTGTGCAGACTATACGGGGGACCTTTGTCTGTGTCTGTGTGTCTTTGTTGTGCGCGTTTGTGTCACCATTCCACAGTCCTCTCGCCCACGTCTCCCATCCCCCTTAAGCCCCCCCCCCCCAACCGTGACCCTTCTACCCCTGTCCCCAGAACCCCCCCCCCTTAACCCCCCCTCCACCCATCCCCTCCTTCCCGGTCCTGGGACCCCGAACCCCGTGGGGGGGGGGGGGGGGGGGAAGGGGGGGGGCTGCGCTTCCTTCCGCCCGCGACACGCGGAGCCTCATTCCTGAGTCTCCATCATCCCCGAGGGACGCGGGGGGGGGGATCAGAGACTGTCTCGGAGTGATGGTGGTCACGTGGAGGTGATGGTGGTCACGTGGAGGTGATGGTGGTCACGTGGAGGTGATGGTGGTCACGTGGAGGTGATGGTGGTCACGTGGAGGTGATTGTGAAAGCGTGGAGGTGATGGTGGTCACGTGGAGGTGATGGTGGTCACGTGGGGGTGATGGTGGTCACGTGGAGGTGGTGGTGGTCACGTGGGGGTGATGGTGGTCACGTGGGGGTGATGGTGGTCACGTGGAGGTGATGGTGGTCACGTGGAGTTGATGGTGGTCACGTGGAGGTGATGGTGGTCACGTGGGGGTGATGGTGAAAGTGATGGTGTTTTCTCTGTGCCACGGGCTGGCGTTGGTTATGTTCACATTGATGTGGTGGTGGTGATGGTGATGTTGACGCGGAGGTGATTGTGGTGTTCGCCTGCAGGTGATGATGTGGCGGTGATGATTTGGCGGTGATGATGTTGATGATGTTGATGATGTGGCGATGATGATGTTGATGATGTGGCGATGATGATGTTGATGATGTGGCGGTGATGATTTCACGACGATGATGCAACGGCGATGACGCG